>NC_092335.1:27978500-28289000 GCF_046630445.1 Rutidosis leptorrhynchoides
CATGATGAAGATTCCTAGCTAGTTGTCATGGTGTTCTTGTTTTCTCCTATATATAGAACTCATTGTATGCAATTGTAACATACCAAATACAGATTCTCAGTAATAAACACTCTCTAGTTGGTCCGTGGACTAAAGCAATCACACCGATTGCATATAACCACGTTATATCTTGTGTCGTTCTTACATTTTCGCATTTATTATCTTTCGTTCATTAAGTGGGTTTGAGTGATCTTGATAGAATCACTACTCGGCTAGTAGTCTTTTAGAATTACTAGCGTTGTTTGGGTCCTAATATCCTACCAACTGGTATCTAGAGCACAAGGTTTTGTTAAGGGAACGATGGCGGAAGATGGGAAGTTTAGAATCGACCGATTCGATGGAAGAGACTTTGGCTTTTGGAAGATGCAAATTGAAGATTACTTGTATCAAAAGAAGCTACACCAACCCTTGTTAGAGACCAAGCCCGAAAGCATGGACGATGCCGATTGGACGCTTTTGGATCGTCAAGCTTTGGGTGCTATTCGTCTTTCACTTGCTAAGAACGTTGCATACAACGTTGTGAATGAGAAGACGACGTTTGCTTGCTTGAAAGCACTCTCTAACATGTATGAGAAACCTACAGTTGCAAATAAGGTACGAGTGCAACGGATCATATCAATGAATTTAATAATATCATTTCAAGACTTGAATCGGTAGAGATTAAGTTTGATGATGAACTAAAAGCACTTATCTTGCTTTCATCATTACCGGAAAGTTGGTCGGGTACGGTTACCGCGGTTAGTAGCTCTACGGGAACTACTAAGCTAGCGTTTGAAGCTATAAGGGATTTGATTCTTGGTGAAGATACTCGTAGAAGAAACTCGGGAGAATCGACATCCGGTTCTTTGTTAAGTACCGACAACCGTGGTAGAAAATTTGAACGCGGTGAGAAGAAGGGTAGGAAGAAGTCTAAGAAGAGGCATCCATCAAAAGATAGAAGTGAAGTTACTTGTTGGGGTTGCAATCAAAAAGGGCACTTTCAAAGGAATTGCAAAAATGGTTTCACGAAAGGTGTAAACTTGGCCGAAGGGGAAAATGATGATGCACTTTTGTGTAGTGTTGAAAATTCTATGGAGTCTTGGATCTTGGATTCGGGAGCTTCGTTTCATGCTACTCATATCAAAAGCATGATGAAGAATTTTCGTTCATATCAAGGCAAGGTGAGATTGGCGGACAACAAGCAACTCAACATAGAGGGCATTGGAGATGTTGTTTTGAAGACTACTCTTGGTTCTAATTGGACTTTGAAGAACGTAAGGTACATTCCTAAATTGAAAAGGAAACTTATTTCGGTTGGTCAATTAGATGATGAAGGTAACGCAGTTACTTTTGAAAACCGCCAATGGAAGGTGGTTAAGGGTAGTAGTATTGTGGCTCGTGGACATAAAAGGGGAACACTTTATATGGTTGAAGTGTTTGATGAAGACACGGTGGTTGCTACGATTAATGTTGTGTCCGAATCAACTCTATGGCACCGAAGACTCGGGTATATGAGTGAGAAGGGTATGAAGATGCTTGTTTCGAGTGGGAGAATTCCGGATTTGAAGAAGGTAGAACTTGGGTTTTGCGAACCATGTGTTTATGGGAAGCAAAAGAAGGTGACTTTTGGGAAATCAGGGAATGCACCTAAGTTGGAGAAATTGGAGCTCGTTCATACGGATGTGTTTGGTCCAACTAATGTAGAATCACATGGAGGTTCTCGTTATTATGTCACCTTCATTAACGACTCCACTCGAAAGGTATGGGTTTATTTTCTTAAAGCTAAATCCGATGTATTTAATACTTTTATGAAGTGGAAAGCTATGGTAGAAAATGAAACTAACTTGAAAGTCAAGAGTTTGAAGTCGGATAATGGAGGGGAATATGGTAGTCTTGAGTTAAAAGACCATTGTGCAAAGCTCGGTATTAGAATGTTGAAAACGGTACCGGAGACACCGCAACACAATGGGGTCGCCGAACGTATGAATCGTACGTTAAATGAAAGGGCTAAGAGTATGAGACTACATGCCGGTTTGCCTAAAATGTTTTGGGCGGATGCGGTTAACACGGCGGCTTATTTGATAAATAGGGGACCCTCAACACCGTTGGGTTTCCGAATTCCCGAGGAAGAATGGCAAGGTAAGAAGGTGAGTTATGGTCACCTTAGGATCTTTGGGTGTAATGCATATGTGAAGACCAAAGATGAGGATAAAGACAAGCTTGAAGCTAAGTCAAAGAAGTGTACTTTCATAGGCTACGGGTCGGATGAAATGGGCTATCGTTGTTGGGACAACGAAGCTAGAAAAGTAATTCGTTCGCGAGATGTTACTTTTGATGAAGATTCGGTCTATGGCAAACCGGAAACGGGGAGTCCTAAACCGAGTCAAGTTACTTTTGACGATGTTCCTATCGATGATCTTGCAGGTTCTAGTGGGAGTACGGGGAACAATGAATTGCCAAATAATGGTGAGGCGTTGGAAAATGCTAATGATGGGGATGATTTGGAAAGCGGTGATGATTCCGAACATAGTGCGAGTTCTAGTGATGAGGAGGACACAAATGAAACCGGTCCAACCATTCCGGTTACTCCTACACCAAGACGCTCAACTAGAGTGCCCAAACCTAATCCTAGGTATTCTCCATCAGCAAACTACTTGCTCTATACCGAGAATGGTGAACCCGAAAGTTACTTTGAGGCAAGAAAAACAAAAGAATCCATACAATGGGAACTTGCCATGAAAGAAGAGATGGGATCACTTGAGAAGAACAAGACTTGGTCACTAGTGAAGTTACCTCATGATAAAAGGGCATTGCAAAGCAAATGGGTATATAGAATCAAGAATGAGATGGATGGCAAGAAAAGGTACAAGGCTCGTTTGGTAGTCAAAGGCTTTCAACAAAAGGAAGGGGTTGACTACAAAGAGATATTTTCACCGGTAGTTAAAATGACTACTATCCGTTTGGTACTTTCTATGGTTGCATCCGAAGACTTACATCTTGAGCAACTAGATGTAAAAACTGCATTCTTACATGGTGATCTTGTTGAAGAGATCTACATGAGGCAACCCGAGGGCTTTGAGGTAAAGGGTAAAGAGAAGTGGGTTTGTAAGCTAAAGAAAAGTTTGTATGGGTTGAAGCAAGCACCTCGGCAATGGTACTTGAAGTTTGACGAGTTTATGAAGAAGATTGGTTTCTTAAGATGTGAAGCGGATCACTGTTGCTACTTGAAGAAATTCAAGTCTTCTTACATAATCTTATTGTTGTATGTTGATGATATGTTACTTGCAGGTTCAAACATGTCCGAAATTAACAAGTTGAAGGGATTACTTTCCCGAGAATTCGAGATGAAAGATCTTGGCGGTGCTAGGCAAATACTTGGCATGAGTATTGTGCGTGATCGTTTGAAGGGTACTCTATACTTGTCTCAATCCAAATATATTGAGAAAGTAGTAGAGAGGTTCAACATGGAAGATTCAAAGGCCCGTTCTATGCCTTTGGGAAGCACTTTAAAGTTATCGAAAAGTCAATCACCAAAGACGGAAAGAGACAAGAAGGATATGGAAAAGGTTCCATATGCATCGGCCGTGGGTAGTATTATGTATGCCATGGTTTGTACAAGACCCGATATTGCTTAAGCAGTGGGAGTTGTAAGTCGTTATATGTCTAATCCGGGAAAAGAGCATTGGGAAGCGGTCAAATGGTTGCTTCGTTATTTGAAAGGTACTTCTAATATGGGATTGTGTTTCTCCAAAAACAATCTCATACTTAGAGGTTATGCGGATGCTAATTTGGGTGGATGTGATGATTCGGGGAAAAGCACTACGGGTTATGTTTTCACAATGGGGAAGACGGCGATTAGTTGGTTATCTCGATTGCAAAAGAGTGTTGCTTTGTCAACCACCGAAGCCGAATACATGTGATAATGCTAAAAACGAACATATATTTCATAGCATTATTCCTCAAAAAAGACAAGCTTTTAGTTGCAATTGTTCTATTTACAAGTGATATTCGTTTAAATAATAAAAGGTGAAGACAAAAGACAGATTCGACGAATTGAAGACGCAAATGACCAAAAAGCTCAAAAGTACAAAAGACAATCAAAAAGGTTCCAATTATTGATAAGAAACGTCTCGAAATTACAAAAGTACAAGATTCAAAACGCAAAGTACAAGATATTAAATTGTACGCGAGGACGTTCGAAAATCCGGAACCGGGACTAGAGTCAACTCTTAACGCTCGACGCAACGGACTAAAAATTACAAGTTAACTATGTATATAAATATAATATAATATATAATTAATTATATTAATTATAATTATATTATATATATATAATAAAAACCGTCGGCAGCAAGAAACTCCAAGGGTGTGAGCTGTAAATACCTCTCCGCGACTCGCGGAGTTTTAAGGGCATTTTGCCGCGAGTCGCGGAGCCCCAATTTTCAACTCTGGCTATAAAGCCAACCGAATTCTGATCAAAAGAAACATCATCTTTTTCTCTTCCTCTTCATACGTAAATATATTTATATTTATAATTTATATTTTAATTTTAATTCTAATAATAAGGGTATGTTAGCGAATGTTGTAAGGGTGTAAGTCGAAATTCTGTCCGTGTAACGCTACGCTATTTTTAATCATTGTAAGTTATGTTCAACCTTTTTATATTAATGTCTCGTAGCTAAGTTATTATTATGCTTATTTAAAACGAAGTAATCATGATGTTGGGCTAATTACTAAAATTGGGTAATTGGGCTTTGTACCATAATTGGGGTTTGGACAAAAGAACGACACTTGTGGAAACTAGACTATGGGCTATTAATGGGATTTATATTTGTTTAACTAAATGAAAGTTTGTTAATGTTAATATAAAGATTTACAATTGGGCGTCCCTATAAATTACCATATACACTCGATCGGACACGATGGGCGGGGTATTTATATGTACGAATAATCGTTCATTTAACCGGACACGGGAATGGATTAATAGCCACTAGAATAATTAAAACAGGGGTGAAATTACATTCAAGGGTAATTGGTGTAATTGTTAACAAAGTAGTAAAACCTTGGTTTACACGCAGTCGATAACCTGGTGTATTCATTAAACAAAGTATTAAAACCTTGTTACAATTCGAATCCCCAATTAGTTGGAATATTTAACTTCGGGTATAATAATAATTTGACAAGGACACTTGCACTTTATATTTATGACTGATGGACTGTTATGGACGAAAACCAGACGGACATATTAAATAATCCAGGACAAAGGACAATTAACCCATGGGCATAAAACTAAAATCAACACGTCAAACATCATGATTACGGAAGTTTAAATAAGCATAATTCTTTTATTTCATATTTAATTTCCTTTATTTTATATTTAATTGCACTTCTAATTATCGCACTTTTATTTATTGTTATTTTATTTTATCGCACTTTTAATTATCGTACTTTTTAATTATCGCAAGTTTATTTTATCGCACTTTTATTATTCGCAATTTCATTATCGTTATTTACTTTACGCTTTAATTTAAGTCTTGTATTTATTTTATATTTTACATTAGGTTTTAACTGCGACTAAAGTTTTAAAATCGACAAACCGGTCATTAAACGGTAAAAACCCCCCTTTATAATAATAATATT
Source organism: Rutidosis leptorrhynchoides (assembly GCF_046630445.1). Taxonomy (NCBI): domain Eukaryota; kingdom Viridiplantae; phylum Streptophyta; class Magnoliopsida; order Asterales; family Asteraceae; genus Rutidosis; species Rutidosis leptorrhynchoides. Next base: position 27,984,159 of record NC_092335.1, read on the forward strand.
ACCTATATATATATTTGTATTTTTATAAAAATAAACTAATATAGCGTTGAGCTTTGTTTAAAGATTTCCCTGTGGAACGAACCGGACTTACTAAAAACTACACTACTGTACGATTAGGTACACTGCCTATAAGTGTTGTAGCAAGGTTTAAGTATATCCATTCTATAAATAAATAAATATCTTGTGTAAAATTGTATCGTATTTAATAGTATTTCCTGCTAAAATTTAATAGTATTTTATACCCCTCTGCTTTGACATCAAGTATTTTTGGCGCCGCTGCCGGGGAACTATCTTAAAAGCCGGAAGCGCAACGCTAATATATAAAAAAAAAAAAAAAAAAGATTTTTAGTTACTTTTATTAAAAATTCGCTTTTGTAAAAATACGTTTTAAATATTCAAAAATATAAAAAGAAAAACAAAAATATATGTATTTTTAAGATTTTGTAAATATTTAAGTTTTATAAGTTTCTTTATTTCTATTTTAGTTTATAAAAATATAAGTTTTATTTTAAAATCGTTTATTTAAATTAAAAACAGAAAACATAAAAAAAAAAAAAAATAAAGAAAAACGCGTAAAAACACAAAGCTGTCAACTGAATTCTGGAACCCCGCGACTCGCGGGGATTTCTTCTTTATTTGCCGCGACTCGCGGAGACTTTCTGACACACGGACAAAAACCCTAATCAAGCATTGATTACGGGTATTTTTAATTATTATTATTAAAACCTAATTATTATTATTATTATTATTAGTTTTAATTTTACTTTTACTTTTTATTTATATATTTTAGTTAAATTAGTTTTATAAAATTGTAAAATTAATAGTTTTATAAAATAAATAATATAAAAATAATATTTTTATAAAAATTGTACTTTTTACAACTTTTTGTATATTTTTATATTTTGTACCTTTTTAATCGTTGTAGAGTAATATTTGTATTTTTAGCTCATATTTAATTTTAAACTTAGTTTTTGCTATAGTTATTTTTACTCCTATATTTTTAGGCTTTGCCGTAGAATTCCTTAAGTGCTTTTTCTTTAGACTAAGATTTAGGTGCTTTAGAATTTTGCGACGCCTTTTTAAGTTTTAGTTTCTTTTTAAGTTATTTCCATTTGGGATTTAGTTTTTCCTGTAAGCTTTAATATTTTTAGACACTTTTTACTATGTATCAATTATCATTCCAATTAGTAATTTCAATTTGCGATTATAATTTTAAGTTAGTTGTAGTAATAAGGTTAAATTAGTTAAGTATTTTTAAGTTTTTATAAGTTTCTTTTATTTTTCCGTCACCTTTTATTTTTCAACCATTTTTCTTTTTCGACCTTTTGCGACAAATTCTTTTTCTCTCTTATTTCTCGCCATTCTAGTTTTTAGGACTTAGAATTTTTTTTTTCTACTTCTTATCTAAATTTTCTTAAAATTACGAAAATTTATTTTAAGTGGTTAAATTAATAGACATCAAAATTTTCTGGTTCGTAGTAATAGTTGGATTTGTACGTGGACCGGGTTATTGGAGCCAAACAGTCCTCAATTATATTGAGACCAAACGAATCCTGCCCCTCTGCTGCATCTTTTGGCTATTCGAAACGTGGGCAAAATCAGAAAAGTCTATTGATTGGATAACTTATTATAATTTTTCTTTCCTTTTAAAAACTAATAGGATATTTTGTGAATGCACCGAGCAAGACGTTCATCACCTTTTGTACGTTCACCACCTGTAACTCGATCAAGACATCGTTTAACAAATATAACCGCCGTTGATTTTTCTTTAGAATCGTCATCCAGTCGACCAAGTACTTCAGTTCAAATTTCCGATAATCCAGTTTTTGAAACAAACCTCACAATTGAGAATCCAGAAAATATTCAGGAACGGTTCATAGATCCTGAACCATTAAACTTTCCTCCGGAACCAACAATCATTCAAACAGAGATTGTTGAGGAACGAACTATTAAAACAGAATCATCTAGTGATACCTATTCAACAAATTCAATTATGGAGAATCTGGAACCTTTAAGTATGGAAGACCGAATGAGAGCTAAACGCACTGGCCAAGGTCACGCAATTACTCATCCAGACATTAATGCGCCAGATTATGAAATCAAAGGACAAATTCTACACATGGTGACTAATCAATGCCAATTTAGTGGTGCGCCGAAGGAAGATCCAAATGAACATCTACGTACCTTTAATAGGATCTGCACACTATTTAAAATCCGAGAAGTGGAGGATGAACAGATATATCTCATGTTATTTCCCTGGACTTTAAAGGGAGAAGCCAAAGATTGGTTGGAATCGTTACCTGAAGGGGCGATTGATACATGGGACGTTTTAGTTGACAAATTTCTTAAACAATTCTTTCCCGCATCTAAAGCCGTAAGACTTCAAGCAGAAATTGTTACGTTCACACAGAAGCCAAATGAAACTCTATATGAGGCGTGGACAAGATATGGAAAGTTGTTAAGAGGATGTCCGCAACATGGTTTAGACACCTGTCAAATAGTACAAATATTCTACCGAGGATGCGACATCACTACAAGAAAAGACATAGATATAGCAGCTGGTGGTTCTATTATGAAGAAAACCGAAACTGATGCTTACAAAATTATTGATAATACTGCTTCTCACTCACATGAGTGGCACCAAGAAAAAGATATCATTAGATCATCTAAAGCAGCTAGAGCCGATTCTAGCCATGACTTAGATTCCATTTCCGCAAAGATAGATGCTTTCGAGAGACGAATGGAAAAGATGACTAGTTGTGAGCAGTGTGGAGGACCACATTTGACAAAAGATTGTCTAAGTATTGAATTAACAATGGAACAAAGAGAGAATATTTCATACATAAACCAAAGGCCTGGAAATAATTATCAGAATAATTATCAACCGCCAAGACCGATTTACAATCAAAACCAGAATTATAACCGAAATATTCCATACAACAACCAACAAGGTCCTAGCAATCAACAAGTATCCAATAATACTTACAATCAGCAAAGACCTAATTTTCAAAACAAACCACCACAACAAACCGATGATAAAAAGCCGAATTTAGAAGATATGATGACGAAGCTAGTTGAAACTCAAACGCAGTTTTTCACATCTCAAAAACAAACCAATGAACAAAATGCTCAAGCATTTAGAAATCAACAAGCTTCTATTCAAAATCTGGAACAAGAAGTAAGTAACCTAGCAAGGTTAATAGGTGAAAGAAAACCGGGAAGTCTACCAAGCGATACAAATGCTAACCCCCGGAATGAAACAGCTAAAGCTATTACCACAAGAAGTGGTACAACACTTAAACCACCTGAAATACCTGTAACTTCTGATGAAACTATTCCTACTCCACAAGAACCACAACCCGATCAAGATAAGGAAAAAGAACCGGTAGTTGAAAAGGTTAATGAAGATAACACAATTAAGGATAAACCTTATGTTAAACCATACCAACCACCACTTCCTTACCCGAGTAAAATGAAGAAAGAGAAACTTGAAGCCGAGCAATCCAAATTCTTGGATATGTTTAAACAGATAAATGTAAATCTTCCTTTCATTGATGTGATTTCAGGAATGCCAAGGTATGCTAAATTCTTGAAAGATCTAATCACGAATAGAAAGAAAATGGAAGAACTCTCGGCTGTTACTATGAATGCTAATTGTTCAGCAGTGCTGTTGAATAAGATACCAGAAAAACTATCTGATCCAGGAAGTTTCACAATTCCATGTTTTCTGGGTAGTCTTAGTTCAATAGAAGCATTGGCAGACTTAGGTGCTAGTATAAATCTAATGCCGTATTCACTATACGCTAAACTAGACCTTGGAGAATTGAAACCAACCAGAATAAGCATACAACTAGCCGATAGATCAATAAAATATCCTAGAGGGATAATGGAGAACATGCTAGTTAAAGTTGGTACTTTAGTATTTCCAGTAGATTTTGTTGTTTTGGACATGGAAGAAGATTCTCAAGTTCCTCTCATATTAGGAAGACCATTCTTAAACACGGCTAAAGCAATGATAGACGTGTTCGGTAAGAAACTAACCCTAAGTATAGAGGATGAGAGTGTTACCTTTTCAGTTGATAGAGCCATGCAACAACCACAATCTGCAGATGATACATGTTATTATATTCAAACTATAGATGCACATGCAGAATTATTAGAAGAATTTCCAGAATTACAAGGAACAGGAGAATGTTCTTTAGGAGAAGGTAATGAACCAATTGATGAAGCTGAAATGTTAGCTACACTTATAGCTAATGGATATGAACCAACAACAGAAGAAATTCAAATGCTAAAAGAAGAAGACAGATACCGATATAAATCATCGATAGAAGAACCTCCGAAATTAGAGTTAAAGCCACTTCCAAACCATTTGGAATACGCTTATTTACATGGTGAATCTGAATTACCTGTAATAATATCGTCTTCTCTTACTGAAAATGAGAAATCACAACTCATTTCTGTGTTGAAAGCTCATAAACCAGCCATTGCATGGAAGATTCATGATATTAAAGGAATAAGTCCTTCGTATTGCACACATAAAATCCTTATGAAAGAAGGTCATAAAACGTATGTGCAACGCCAACGAAGACTAAATCCTAATATGCAAGATGTAGTTAAGAAAGAGATTATTAAACTGCTAGATGCAGGTTTGATATATCCAATTTCTGATAGTCCATGGGTAAGCCCAGTTCAATGCGTACCTAAGAAGGGTGGCATGACTGTCATCACAAATGAGAAAAATGAGCTTATTCCTACTAGGACTGTAACAGGATGGCGTGTATGTATTGATTATAGAAAATTAAATGACGCCACCAGAAAAGATCACTTTCCCTTACCTTTCATAGATCAAATGTTGGAAAGATTAGCCGGAAATAGTTACTATTGTTTTCTAGATGGATTTTTCGGATATTTTCAAATTCCAATAGCACCCGAAGATCAAGAGAAAACCACATTCACGTGCCCTTATGGTACTTTTGCTTACAAACGCATGCCATTTGGACTTTGTAACGCCCCTGCAACCTTTCAAAGGTGTATGATGGCGATTTTTCATGACATGATAGAAGAATGCATGGAAGTATTCATGGATGACTTTTCAGTCTTCGGTGATACATTTAAATCATGTCTAGTTAATCTGGAACGAATGCTAATTAGATGCGAAAAATCAAATCTAGTACTTAATTGGGAGAAATGCCATTTCATGGTTAAAGAAGGCATCGTTCTTGGACATAAAATTTCAAAAGAAGGAATTGAAGTGGATAGAGCTAAAGTAGATGTAATTGCTAAACTTCCACATCCCACCAATGTTAGAGGAGTTAGGAGTTTTCTAGGGCATGCCGGTTTTTACCGACGTTTCATAAAAGATTTTTCTAAAATTGCCACTCCTATGAATAAACTCCTAGAAAAGGATGCGCCATTCATCTTTTCAGATGAATGTATCAAATCTTTTAATATTCTTAAAGAAAACTCACTAATGCACCGATCATGATAACACCAAATTGGAATCTACCATTTGAACTAATGTGCGATGCAAGTGATTTTGCAATGGGAGCCGTTTTAGGACAAAGGATTGAAAAACGATTTCAACCTATATATTATGCTAGTAAGACGTTACAAGGAGCACAAACGAACTATACAACTACTGAAAAAGAACTCCTTGCTATTGTCTTTGCTTTTGACAAATTTCGATCATATCTCGTTCTAGCAAAAACGGTGGTCTATACCGACCATTCTGCTCTTAGATACCTATTTTCAAAACAAGATGCTAAACCAAGATTAATCCGTTGGATCTTACTCTTACAAGAGTTTGATATTGAAATCCGAGATAAAAAAGGAGCAGAAAATCTCACCGCTGATCATCTTTCTCGTCTTGAAAATCCCGAATTAGAAGTTCTGAATGAATCGGCCATACAAGACAACTTTCCTGATGAATATCTATTGAAGATAGATTATAAAGAAATCCCATGGTTTGCAGACTATGCAAACTACTTAGTTTGTGGATTCCTTGAAAAAGGATTATCGTACCAAAGACGAAAGAAATTCTTCAGTGATATAAAACACTATTTCTGGGAAGATCCACATCTGTTTAAAAGTTGTCCCGATGGAATAATACGCCGATGTGTATTTGGAGATGAAGCTAGTAAAATTTTAAACCATTGTCACACAGGACCAACAGGAGGGCATTATGGGCCTCAACTAACAGCAAGAAAAGTTTATGAAGCTGGATTCTATTGGCCTACAATTTACAAAGACGCACACCTTCTTTGCAAATCCTGTGATGCATGTCAAAGGGCCGGAAAAATAAGTCAACGTGATGAAATGCCACAAAATGTCATCCAAGTATGTGAAGTATTTGACATTTGGGGTATTGACTTTATGGGTCCATTTCCAAAATCTCATAATAATCTATATATACTCGTAGCCATTGATTATGTATCTAAATGGGCGGAAGCACAAGCTCTCCCAACTAACGATGCACGAGTTGTAGTCAACTTTTTAAAACGTCTTTTTGCAAGGTTTGGAACACCGAAAGCTTTAATAAGTGATTGGGGAACTCATTTCTGTAATAATCAACTTGAGAAAGTTCTTAAAAGATATGGAGTAACTCATAAAATCTCCACCGCATATCATCCACAAACAAGTGGACAAGTTGAAAATACCAACCGAGCTTTAAAACGTATTCTAGAGAAAACCGTAGGATCAAATCCGAAGGAATGGTCCATTAAATTGGAGGATGCACTCTGGGCTTTTAGAACAGCCTACAAAACTCCAATTGGAACCACACCTTTTAGACTTGTTTATGGAAAAGCATGTCATCTTCCAGTAGAAATTGAACACAAAGCATTTTGGGCTTTGAAGACATGTAATCTTGATTTACATGAAGCCGGACGTCTACGATTAAGTCAACTAAACGAATTAGAAGAATTAAGACATGAAGCATACGAAAATTCGTTAATCTATAAAGAAAGAACGAAGAAATGGCATGATAAAAGAATCAGAAGTTCAAAAGAATTTAAAGAAGGAGACAGAGTTCTTCTTTTCAATTCACGATTCAAGCTATTTCCTGGAAAATTGAAATCAAGATGGTCTGGACCATTCATAGTCAAAAGAGTTTTCCCATACGGAACGATAGAATTAATAAATTCAAATGGGATTGAATTTAAAGTTAATGGTCACAGAGTTAAACATTACATACATGGTCCGATGGAAGTCGACAACGAAGTTAATCACAATTTCGATACCACAGCTAACTAAGTGTGGGGAGAATCAAGTCTTTAAAGGATAATATGTATTTCTATTAGAGTTAGATTGTCTGTTTTCGTCTAGTTCTCGAAAATGGAACACGTATGGTCTTTCCCTAGCAGACCCTAAAGAACTAGTCTTCTCCCCCCATTCTGAATTTTTATTTTTTTTAGGTTTTTACGAAATGAAGACTGCCTGTGAACTAAACCATGGTCTAATGCTACACGCTTTGATCACTAAACGTAATAATGACATACTCCCGAGTGAAATAGTATCAGTAATCAGAGAAAGAATGGACGGAGTTAGAAAAGGATCCAGATGCGAAGATAATAAGTTACAATTTGGTAAAGGAAAATCAAAATCCGCAGCGAAAAGAAGAGCACGACACCTAGAACGATGTCACAAATGCGGAAAATGGTCACATGGAGGTAAATGAACAAGATTTGTTTTACCATATGTGTATTCGAGACCCACACAGCGCTGTAAGTATACCATATTGTGTGGGTTATTATTTATCAGCTATGGTTCGAGGGATGCGTCCACATAGCATAATAGGAGGTGGTATTTTTATTACTTTGATTGGTGAATATCTCGGTGTGGATATAAGTCGGGGGGGATTATTAGTAGAAGAGCCGGAACCCCGCGACACTATAGGTTTAAATGTATACCATGGTGCGAAAGTTTTGAAGCGGCGAAATAACGCCGCAGTACGATACAATGGTAGACATCCACAGGTAGAGAGAAACCAGGAACAAGGTAATGTAGGAGGGGGGAATGAGATGCAAGAAATGCATAGGTTTATAGCTTCTCAGGAATACGAAAATGCTAGACAGAGAGCATTTGAAGATTGGCAAGTTCATCAGAACCAGATCATAGCGCATTGCCAACATATAGGTAGAAACTATATTCCTACACCGAAACCCGTCTTCCCTCCTTGGTCGATAGAGATGCAGCCACCATATCCTACGTATGACCCTGCCGAAGCATTCTATAGCACTTATGGTTATGCGTGGAACCCCTATTGGTACCAATATCATCCTTAGTTTACTTTTTATTTTTATTTTTTATTATTATTTTGTAATTTGTAATTATTGATGCATTTAATATTTTTGTTAATATTGTAATCATTTTTATAATTTCTAACTTTTATTCTTAGATTTTAATAATTTTTGAATGTGGGGTAATAAACCAAACTTCAAAAATATGTATATATGTTTGCAGTTTATCTTATGTACACAACAGGGTAAAACAACGCATTTTCAAAGACTGGCATTAAGTTCAGCAAAAGCAACTAATTTTGACGACAAGATGCAAAATACATGTGAAATAACAACAAGACGGAATGAACAAATGATGTGCACCATTTAGCATTCAGCAAACAAACGCCAATATATTTGGAAACTTTGGTAAAAATTTAATCATTTTCACACAAATCACCCTCAATAATATAAATTGTTACTGATTTCTTGCAAATGAGGGCATTGCAAGATCTTAAGTGTGGGAAGGGATTAAATTCTTTCGGATTTTAAAATTTTTATATTAAACACTTGGTTACCATTAAAAATACTAGTAAAGCAGTAGTTGTATTAGAATCTAGTGCTCCCTGATAAAAAAAGAACAGCCCTAGTCTTATATACTGACTACCCAATTCTAGTAAAATTTTTCAAAATTTTCAATTAAATGAATTCAAAATCATGTTTATACATATTTATGAACGATAAAACTAGGTTTTAACACCGAAATTATTGTTACCTCGGAAAGGACATAAATTGAGAAACAAACTAAAATGTTAAAATTCATTTAAAATGGAATAGAGGACGATAAAAAGAAAAATAAAAAGCCAAGTGTGAGAAAATTTACCAAGTTATTTTAAACATATGTCACATATATTTGTAACAAATAACTGAAAATACTTTTGCTTTGAACTAAACTAAACTGTTTTACCCGATGAAAGAAAAGAAGAGATGGATCTACACGATGAATCAATTCCATCATTAAAAGGAAGTAAAGTCTTCCGAAAAAGAAACGCGCTTCTTGATTTAGGTCATGAAGTTGTCGTCCAGACCAGCTGTAGGTTGACGAAAAATCTAGAAAAGTCATCACTAAAATCAGCAGGAAATCCACGGACCTCAGCATTAAACAGGGTCGCCAAGTGGTCAGATTTATCCTAACCATGAGAAGGATTTATCTCGTACAATGGGGAGGCACCGTGCAAATTAGCTGGATAAAACTAATGAATCAGATCCCCAGAAAGGATAATCTCCTTAAAGATTAAAAATCAGCTTTTAAGACTGATATTACTCAATCCTAGAGATTGACCTTAAAGATTGAGAATTCAAACTCATGGAATTCAATGATATCTAAACTCGAGCTTAAACGAGAAAATATTTTGATCAAAATTATAAACCGATTTGTTTTCTGAAAACCCTATTTTCAATGCGTTCATTACCATTGAACGTAAAATCCTAGGAATTCACCTGGAATTCATTAGGTCACCTGAACTAAATCGGGTGTCAACCGTAAGAACGGTGGTTGCATAGTGGTCAAAGACAGGACCTTGTGCCAGACCGAAAAAATTATAAGGGTGAGCTTTACTATTGCTCCTACCAAGGATAGTAATTGCGTCCGACACGTTATAGACCATAATCAAAAGCATGTCACGGGACATTGCCTTAACAGTTGCTTGTTCAACGCTTTCCTTTACAACCGGACGGTAGTTTGCCGAAAGGTAATATACGGAACAAGTAAACTGGACGTGTTGCTTTCCAAATACAAGGTTAGCAAGTGGGTGACACAAAACCGCAAGTTTTGAGCTAAAATTTTCAAATCTGAAACTCACCAAACCCACAAAAATATTTTGCAAACACCGGTAAAGGGTTATTCCGGAAAACTTATCTAGGGTAAAAACTAGATTTAATTTTCAAAAGATCAAATGTTTTCATAAAGATCCAATTTCCTTAATGGATCTAAATTTTTATAGTCATGTGGGACTGTAAACCATATCGTTACTACCATTGTTTATACCGCCGTATAGAAATCACTGATGTACAAAGTGTGAAGAATAAAGAAGTGATTCTAGTATTTCAAGACAATATTGCTTGAGGACAAGCAACGCTCAAGTGTGGGAATATTTGATAATGCTAAAAACGAACATATATTTCATAGCATTATTCCTCAAAAAAGACAAGCTTTTAGTTGCAATTGTTCTATTTACAAGTGATATTCGTTTAAATAATAAAAGGTGAAGACAAAAGACAGATTCGACGAATTGAAGACGCAAACGACCAAAAAGCTCAAAAGTACAAAAGACAATCAAAAAGGTTCCAATTATTGATAAGAAACGTCTCGAAATTACAAAAGTACAAGATTCAAAACGCAAAGTACAAGATATTAAATTGTACGCGAGGACGTTCGAAAATCCGGAACCGGGACTAGAGTCAACTCTTAACGCTCGACGCAACGGACTAAAAATTACAAGTTAACTATGTATATAAATATAATATAATATATAATTAATTATATTAATTATAATTATATTATATATATATAATAAAAACCGTCGGCAGCAAGAAACTCCAAGGGTGTGAGCTGTAAATACCTCTCCGCGACTCGCGGAGTTTTAAGGGCATTTTGCCGCGAGTCGCGGAGCCCCAATTTTCAACTCTGGCTATAAAGCCAACCGAATTCTGATCAAAAGAAACATCATCTTTTTCTCTTCCTCTTCATACGTAAATATATTTATATTTATAATTTATATTTTAATTTTAATTCTAATAATAAGGGTATGTTAGCGAATGTTGTAAGGGTTTAAGTCGAAATTCTGTCCGTGTAACGCTACGCTATTTTTAATCATTGTAAGTTATGTTCAACCTTTTTATATTAATGTCTCGTAGCTAAGTTATTATTATGCTTATTTAAAACGAAGTAATCATGATGTTGGGCTAATTACTAAAATTGGGTAATTGGGCTTTGTACCATAATTGGGGTTTGGACAAAAGAACGACACTTGTGGAAACTAGACTATGGGCTATTAATGGGCTTTATATTTGTTTAACTAAATGAAAGTTTGTTAATGTTAATATAAAGATTTACAATTGGGCGTCCCTATAAATTACCATATACACTCGATCGGACACGATGGGCGGGGTATTTATATGTACGAATAATCGTTCATTTAACCGGACACGGGAATGGATTAATAGCCACTAGAATAATTAAAACAGGGGTGAAATTACATTCAAGGGTAATTGGTGTAATTGTTAACAAAGTAGTAAAACCTTGGTTTACACGCAGTCGATAACCTGGTGTATTCATTCAACAAAGTATTAAAACCTTGTTACAATTCGAATCCCCAATTAGTTGGAATATTTAACTTCGGGTATAATAATAATTTGACAAGGACACTTGCACTTTATATTTATGACTGATGGACTGTTATGGACGAAAACCAGACGGACATATTAAATAATCCAGGACAAAGGACAATTAACCCATGGGCATAAAACTAAAATCAACACGTCAAACATCATGATTACGGAAGTTTAAATAAGCATAATTCTTTTATTTCATATTTAATTTCCTTTATTTTATATTTAATTGCACTTCTAATTATCGCACTTTTATTTATTGTTATTTTATTTTATCGCACTTTTAATTATCGTACTTTTTAATTATCGCAAGTTTATTTTATCGCACTTTTATTATTCGCAATTTCATTATCGTTATTTACTTTACGCTTTAATTTAAGTCTTGTATTTATTTTATATTTTACATTAGGTTTTAACTGCGACTAAAGTTTTAAAATCGACAAACCGGTCATTAAACGGTAAAAACCCCCCTTTATAATAATAATATTACCTATATATATATTTGTATTTTTATAAAAATAAACTAATATAGCGTTGAGCTTTGTTTAAAGATTTCCCTGTGGAACGAACCGGACTTACTAAAAACTACACTACTGTACGATTAGGTACACTGCCTATAAGTGTTGTAGCAAGGTTTAAGTATATCCATTCTATAAATAAATAAATATCTTGTGTAAAATTGTATCGTATTTAATAGTATTTCCTGCTAAAATTTAATAGTATTTTATACCCCTCTGCTTTGACATCAACATGGCTATTGCGGAAGCTTCTAAAGAGCTAGTGTGGTTGAAGAACTTCTTAGGTGAGTTGGGTAAAAGACAAGACTATTGCGTCTTGTATTGTGATAATCAAAGTGCGGTTTATCTTGGGAAGAATCCAGTGTTTCATAGTCGAACGAAACACATCAAGATAAGGTATCATTTTATTCGACAACATATAAATGATCGCACTTTATTCTTGGAGAAAATCCTTGGTAAGAAGAATCCTGCCGATATGTTTACTAAGGTGGTTACGACAGAGAAATTGAGGTTTTACATTACCTCAATTGGTCTTCTCATGAATTGATGAGAGAAGACCCCAGCTAGAGATGTGAATGGTGTTACAAGTTTAACAAGTAGTATTGAAGACCTTTTATCGAAAGTCTACTCATCCGAAGAATGTGTTGAGCGTGCGTGTCCCAAATGGTATTTGGCGGTAATCGAAGGTGGTTTAATGTTCTTGGTTAATTCATTGATATGATTGGAGTTTTGTTCAAAGTCTCCAAGTGGGAGATTTGTTAGATTATGGAGACATTTATACAAAACGAGAAAAAAAAAAAAATTGTTCCAACACTTATTGATTAAAAATGCGGCGTGAAGCAGTCAAATGCGGCGTGAAATGTCCCGTTCTTATTGATTAAAAATGTTCCATATTAATTGATTTCGTTGCGAGGTTTTGACCTCTATATGAGACGTTTTTCAAAGACTGCATTCATTTTAAAACAAACCATAACCTTTATTTCATCAATAAAGGTTTAAAAAGCTTTACGTAGATTATCAAATAATGATAATCTAAAATATCCTGTTTACACACGATCATTACATAATGGTTTACAATACAAATATGTTACAACAAAATAAGTTTCTTGAATGCAGTTTTTACACAATATCATACAAGCATGGACTCCAAATCTCGTCCTTATTTAAGTATGCTACAGCGGAAGCTCTTAATAATCACCTGAGAATAAACATGCTTAAAACGTCAACAAAAATGTTGGTGAGTTATAGGTTTAACCTATATATATCAAATCATAATAATAGACCACAAGATTTCATATTTCAATACACATCCCATACATAGAGATAAAAATCATTCATATGTTGAACACCTGGTAACCGACATTAACAAGATGCATATATAAGAATATCCCCATCATTCCGGGACACCCTTCGGATATGATATAAATTTCGAAGTACTAAAGCATCCGGTACTTTGGATGGGGTTTGTTAGGCCCAATAGATCTATCTTTAGGATTCGCGTCAATTAGGGTGTCTGTTCCCTAATTCTTAGATTACCAGACTTAATAAAAAGGGGCATATTCGATTTCGATAATTCAACCATAGAATGTAGTTTCACGTACTTGTGTCTATTTTGTAAATCATTTATAAAACCTGCATGTATTCTCATCCCAAAAATATTAGATTTTAAAAGTGGGACTATAACTCACTTTCACAGATTTTTACTTCGTCGGGAAGTAAGACTTGGCCACTGGTTGATTCACGAACCTATAACAATATATACATATATATCAAAGTATGTTCAAAATATATTTACAACACTTTTAATATATTTTGATGTTTTAAGTTTATTAAGTCAGCTGTCCTCGTTAGTAACCTACAACTAGTTGTCCACAGTTAGATGTACAGAAATAAATTGATAAATATTATCTTGAATCAATCCACGACCCAGTGTATACGTATCTCAGTATTGATCACAACTCAAACTATATATATTTTGGAATCAACCTCAACCCTGTATAGCTAACTCCAACATTCACATATAGAGTGTCTATGGTTGTTCCGAAATATATATAGATGTGTCGACATGATAGGTTGAAACATTGTATACGTGTCTATGGTATCTCAAGATTACATAATATACAATACAAGTTGATTAAGTTATGGTTGGAATAGATTTGTTACCAATTTTCACGTAGCTAAAATGAGAAAAATTATCCAATCTTGTTTTACCCATAACTTCTTCATTTTAAATCCGTTTTGAGTGAATCAAATTGCTATGGTTTCATATTGAACTCTATTTTATGAATCTAAACAGAAAAAGTATAGGTTTATAGTCAGAAAAATAAGTTACAAGTCGTTTTTGTAAAGGTAGTCATTTCAGTCGAAAGAACGACGTCTAGATGACCATTTTAGAAAACATACTTCCACTTTGAGTTTAACCATAATTTTTGGATATAGTTTCATGTTCATAATAAAAATAATTTTCTCAGAATAACAACTTTTAAATCAAAGTTTATCATAGTTTTTAATTAACTAACCCAAAACAGCCCGCGGTGTTACTACGACGGCGTAAATCTGGTTTTACGGTGTTTTTCGTGTTTCCAGGTTTTAAATCATTAAGTTAGCATATCATATAGATATAGAACATGTGTTTAGTTGATTTTAAAAGTCAAGTTAGAAGGATTAACTTTTGTTTCCGAACAAGTTTAGAATTAACTAAACTATGTTCTAGTGATTACAAGTTTAAACCTTCGAATAAGATAGCTTTATATGTATGAATCGAATGATGGTATGAACATCATTACTACCTTAAGTTCCTTGGATAAACCTACTAGAAAAGGGAAAAATGGATCTAGCTTCAACGGATCCTTGGATGGCTCGAAGTTCTTGAAGCAGAATCATGACACGAAAACAAGTTCAAGTAAGATCATCACTTGAAATAAGATTGTTATAGTTATAGAAATTGAACCAAAGTTTGAATATGATTATTACCTTGTATTAGAATGATAACCTACTGTAAGAAACAAAGATTTCTTGAGGTTGGATGATCACCTTACAAGATTGGAAGTGAGCTAGCAAACTTGAAAGTATTCTTGATTTTATGTAACTAGAACTTGTAGAATATATGAAGAACACTTAGAACTTGAAGATAGAACTTGAGAGAGATCAATTAGATGAAGAAAATTGAAGAATGAAAGTGTTTGTATGTGTTTTTGGTCGTTGGTGTATGGATTAGATATAAAGGATATGTAATTTTGTTTTCATGTAAATAAGTCATGAATGATTACTCATATTTTTGTAATTTTATGAGATATTTCATGCTAGTTGCCAAATGATGGTTCCCACATGTGTTAGGTGACTCACATGGGCTGCTAAGAGCTGATCATTGGAGTGTATATACCAATAGTACATACATCTAAAAGCTGTGTATTGTACGAGTACGAATACGGGTGCATACGAGTAGAATTGTTGATGAAACTGAACGAGGATGTAATTGTAAGCATTTTTGTTAAGTAGAAGTATTTTGATAAGTGTCTTGAAGTCTTTAAAAAGTGTATAAATACATATTAAAACACTACATGTATATACATTTTAACTGAGTCATTAAGTCATCGTTAGTCGTTACATGTAAATGTTGTTTTGAAACCTTTAGGTTAACGATCTTGTTGAATGTTGTTAACCCATTGTTTATTATAACAAATGAGATGTTAAATTGTTATATTATCATGATATTATGATATATAATATATCTTAGTATGATGTATATACAGTTAAATGTCGTTACAACGATAATCGTTACATATATGTCTCGTTTCGAAATCATTAAGTTAGTAGTCTTATTTTTACATATGTATTTCATTGTTAATACACTTAATAATATATTTACTTATCATTTAACATAATTAACCAAGTGTATCAATATCTTAATATGATTCATATGTACCTAGTAAGACGTTGTTATAACGATAATCGTTATATATATCGTTTTCGAGTTTCTTAAATTAATAGTCTCATTTTTATGTATATAACTCATTGTTAAAATACCTAATGAGATACATACTTATAATAAAAACATGTTAACTATATATATAACCATATATATGTCATCGTATAGTTTTTACAAGTTTTAACGTTCGTGAATCACCGGTCAACTTGGGTGGTCAATTGTCTATATGAAACATATTTCAATTAATCAAGTCTTAACAAGTTTGATTGCTTAACATGTTGGAAACATTTAATCATTTAAATATCAATCTCAATTAATATATATAAACATGGAAAAGTTTGGGTCACTACAGTACCTACCCGTTAAATAAATTTCGTCCCGAAATTTTAAGCTGTTGAAGGTGTTGACGAATCTTCTGGAAATAGATGCGGGTATTTCTTCTTCATCTGATCTTCACGCTCCCAGGTGAACTCGGGTCCTCTACGAGCATTCCATCGAACCTTAACAATTGGTATCTTGTTTTGCTTAAGTCTTTTAACCTCACGATCCATTATTTCGACGGGTTCTTCGATGAATTGAAGTTTTTCGTTGATTTGGATTTCATCTAACGGAATGGTGAGATCTTCTTTAGCAAAACATTTCTTCAAATTCGAGACGTGAAAAGTGTTATGTACAGCCGCGAGTTGTTGAGGTAACTCAAGTCGGTAAGCTACTGGTCCGACACGATCAATAATCTTGAATGGTCCAATATACCTTGGATTTAATTTACCTCGTTTACCAAATCGAACAACGCCTTTCCAAGGTGCAACTTTAAGCATGACCATCTCTCCAATTTCAAATTCTATATCTTTTCTTTTAATGTCAGCGTAGCTCTTTTGTCGACTTTGGGTGGTTTTCAACCGTTGTTGAATTTGTATGATCTTCTCGGTAGTTTCTTGTATAATCTCCGGACCCGTAATCTATCTATCCCCCACTTCACTCCAACAAATCGGAGACCTACACTTTCTACCATAAAGTGCTTCAAACGGCGCCATCTCAATGCTTGAATGGTAGCTGTTGTTGTAGGAAAATTCTGCTAACGGTAGATGTCGATCCCAACTGTTTCCGAAATCAATAACACATGCTCGTAGCATGTCTTCAAGCGTTTGTATCGTCCTTTCGCTCTGCCCATCAGTTTGTGGATGATAGGCAGTACTCATGTCTAGACGAGTTCCTAATGCTTGCTGTAATGTCTGCCAGAATCTTGAAATAAATCTGCCATCCCTATCAGAGATAATAGAGATTGGTATTCCATGTCTGGAGACGACTTCCTTCAAATACAGTCGTGCTAACTTCTCCATCTTGTCATCTTCTCTTATTGGCAGGAAGTGTGCTGATTTGGTGAGACGATCAACTATTACCCAAATAGTATCAAAACCACTTGCAGTCCTTGGCAATTTAGTGATGAAATCCATGGTAATGTTTTCCCATTTCCATTCCGGGATTTCGGGTTGTTAAAGTAGACCTGATGGTTTCTGATGCTCAGCTTTGACCTTAGAACACGTCAAACATTCTCCTACGTATTTAGCAACATCGGCTTTCATACCCGGCCACCAAAAATGTTTCTTGAGATCCTTGTACATCTTCCCCGTTCCAGGATGTATTGAGTATCTGGTTTTATGAGCTTCTCTAAGTACCATTTCTCTCATATCTCCAAATTTTGGTACCCAAATCCTTTCAGCCCTATACCGGGTTCCGTCTTCCCGAATATTAAGATGTTTCTCCGATCCTTTGGGTATTTCATCCTTTAAATTTCCCTCTTTTAAAACTCCTTGTTGCGCCTCCTTTATTTGAGTAGTAAGGTTATTATGAATCATTATATTCATAGATTTTACTCGAATGGGTTCTCTGTCCTTCCTGCTCAAGGCATCGGCTACCACATTTGCCTTCCCCGGGTGGTAACGAATCTCAAAGTCGTAATCATTCAATAATTCAATCCACCTACGCTGCCTCATATTCAGTTGTTTCTGATTAAATATGTGTTGAAGACTTTTGTGGTCGGTATATATAATACCTTTGACCCCATATAAGTAGTGCCTCCAAGTCTTTAATGCAAAAACAACCGCTCCTAATTCCAAATCATGCGTCGTATAATTTTGTTCGTGAATCTTCAATTGTCTAGACGCATAAGCAATCACCTTCGTTCGTTGCATTAATATACAACCGAGACCTTGCTTTGATGCGTCACAATAAATCACAAAATCATCATTTCCTTCAGGCAATGACAATATAGGTGCCGTAGTTAGCTTTTTCTTCAATAACTGAAACGCTTTCTCTTGTTCATTATTCCATTCAAATTTCTTCCCTTTATGCGTTAATGCAGTCAAGGGTTTTGCTATTCTGGAAAAATCTTGGATGAACCTTCTGTAGTAACCAGCTAGTCCTAAAAACTGGCGTATGTGTTACGGAGTTTTTGGGGTTTCCCACTTTTCAACAGTTTCTATCTTTGCAGGATCCACCTTAATACCTTCTTTGTTCACTATGTGACCGAGGAATTGAACTTCTTCCAACCAAAATGCACACTTTGAAAACTTAGCGTACAATTTTTCCTTCCTCAATACTTCTAACACCTTTTTCAAATGTTCAGCGTGTTCTTGGTCATTCTTTGAGTAAATAAGTATGTCATCAATGAAAACAATGACAAACTTGTCAAGGTATGGTCCACACACTCGGTTCATAAGGTCCATGAACACAGCTGGTGCATTAGTTAAACCAAACGGCATGACCATAAACTCGTAATGACCGTAACGTGTTCTGAAAGCAGTCTTTGGAATATCATCTTCTTTCACCCGCATTTGATGATACCCGGAACGTAAGTCAATCTTTGAATAAACAGACGAGCCTTGTAGTTGATCAAATAAGTCGTCGATTCTCGGTAGTGGGTAGCGATTCTTGATGGTAAGTTTGTTCAACTCTCGGTAGTCGATACAGAACCTGAATGTACCATATTTCTTCTTGACAAACAAAACAGGAGCTCCCCACGGTGATGTGCTTGGTCGAATGAAACCACGCTCTAAAAGTTCTTGTAATTGGCTTTGCAGTTCTTTCATCTCGCTGGGTGCGAGTCTGTAAGGAGCACGAGCTATTGGTGCAGCTCCTGGTACAAGATCTATTTGAAATTCAACAGATCGATGTGGGGGTAATCCCGGTAATTCTTTCGGAAATACATAGGGAAATTCTTTTGCAATGGGAACATCATTGATGCTCTTTTCTTCAGTTTGTACTTTCTCGACGTGTGCTAGAACAGTATAGCAACCTTTTCTTATTAGTTTTTATGCCTTCAAATTACTAATAAGATGTAGCTTCGTGTTGCCCTTTTCTCCGTACACCATTAAGGGTTTTCCTTTTTCTCGTATAATGCGAATTGCATTTTTGTAACAAACGATCTCTGCTTTCACTTCTTTCAACCAGTCCATACCAATTATCCCATCAAAACTCCCTAATTCTACTGGTATCAAATCAATCTTAAATGTTTCGCTAACCAGTTTAATTTCTCGATTCCGACATATATTATCTGCTGAAATTAATTTACCATTTGCTAATTCGAGTAAAAATTTACTATCCAAAGGCGTCAATGGACAACTTAATTTAGCACAAAAATCTCTACTCATATAGCTTCTATCCGCACCCGAATCAAATAAAACGTAAGCAGATTTATTGTCAATAAGAAACGTACCCGTAACAAGCTCCGGGTCTTCCTGTGCCTCTGCCACATTAATATTGAAAACTCTTCCGCGGCCTTGTCCATTCGTGTTCTCCTGGTTTGGGCAATTTCTAATAATGTGGCCCAGTTTTCCACATTTATAACAAACTACATTGGCATAACTTGCTCCGACACTACTTGCTCCGCCATTACTCGTTCCGACACCATTTGTTCCTTTCGTTCTATTAACCCCTGGTCCGTAGACCTCACACTTCGCCGCGCTATGACCATTTCTTTTACACTTGTTGCAAAATTTGGTGCAGAACCCCGAGTGATACTTTTCACACCTTTGGCATAGCTGCTTCTGATTGTTGTTGTTGTTGCGGTTATTATTGTTGTTGGGATGATTGTTGTAGTTGCTGTTGTTGTTGTTGTTGTTGTTGGGCCGTTTGTTGTAGCTGCGATTGATGTTGCGATTGTTGGGATAATTGTTGCGATTATTGTTGTAATTGCTGTTGTTATTGTATTGGTGATTCTTATCACCGTTTTCCTCCCACTTTCTTTTGACTTGCTTCACATTGGCCTCTTCAGCAGTCTGTTCTTTAATTCTTTCTTCAATCTGGTTCACTAGTTTGTGAGCCATTCTACATGCCTGTTGTATAGAGGCGGGCTCGTGTGAACTTATATCTTCTTGGATTCTTTCCGGTAATCCTTTCACAAACGCGTCGATCTTCTCTTCCTCATCTTCGAATGCTCCCGGACACAATAGGCACAATTCTGTGAATCGTCTTTCGTACGTGGTAATATTAAATCCTTGGGTTCGTAACCCTCTAAGTTCTGTCTTGAGCTTATTGACCTCGGTTCTGGGACGGTACTTCTCGTTCATCAAGTGCTTGAATGCTGACCACGGTAGTGCGTACGCATCGTCTTGTCCCACTTGCTCTAGATAGGTATTCCACCATGTTAACGCAGAATCTGTGAAGGTATGCGTAGCGTACTTCACTTTGTCCTCTTCAGTACACTTACTTATGGCAAACACCGATTCGACCTTCTCGGTCCACCGTTTCAATCCGATCGGTCCTTCGGTTCCATCAAATTCCAAAGGTTTGCAGGCAGTGAATTCTTTGTAGGTGCATCCTACACAATTTCCTGTACTGCTAGATCCAAGGTTATTGTTGGTATGTAGCGCAGCCTGTACTGCGGCTATGTTTGAAGCTAGAAAAGTACGGAATTCCTCTTCATTCATATTCACGGTGTGTCGAGTAGTCGGTGCCATTTCCTTCAAAATAGTCAAATGGAACAAGTTAATCATACAGAATATTAAGAGTAGTTAATAGTATTTCGTAGCATAATACGAACTCATTTATAAAAGCTTTTTCTTCATATTAGCGTTTTATAAGTTTAAATTCGGGTAGTACCTACCCGTTAAGTTCATACTTAGTAGCTAATATACAATTCAACTACTACAATTCTATATGAAAAACTGATTATAATAATATTTCGCGTTCAAACTTTTATACAATATTTTACAAACTTACAATACCGCTTATTTTACATAAAGCATGAAATATAGCACACAATAACTTTGATACAAGATAGTTGTGAAGATAATTCTAGCTAGTACACAAGTCGTTCAGCAAAGGCAATAAAGACACGTAATTCATACGTCCAGAAACAAGTCATGCATTCTGGTTTTACTAGGACTACTTCCCATCCTTGGTCTTGTGGAACATAACCGTTATGGCCGTTGATAAGACAGCGTGTTGTAACGTCGTCAAAGGGACGAGGGTTACGTAATGTCCAACAGTCCCGTAATAATCTAAAAACCTCATTTCTTACCCCAATTACCGACTCCGTCACTTGTGGAAACGTTTTGTTTAATAGTTGTAGCCCGATGTTCTTGTTCTCACTTTGGTGAGAAGCGAACATTACTAATCTGTAAGCATAACATGCTTCTTTATGTTGCATGTTAGCCGCTTTTTCTAAATCACGAAGTCCAATATTCGGATATATTGAGTCAAAATAATTTCTTAACCCGTTGCGTAAAATAGCATTTGGGTTCCCCGCAATATATGCGTCAAAGTAAACACATCGTAACTTATGGGTTTCCCAATGTGATATCCCCCATCTTTTAAACGAAAGTCTCTTATAAACCAAGACATTCTTGGAACGTTCTTCGAATGTCTTACAAACTGATCTCGCCTTAAATAGTTGTGCCGAGGAATTCTGACTGACTCTAGACAAGATTTCATCAATCATGTCTCCGGGTAGGTCTCTTAAAATATTGGGTTGTCTATCCATTTTGTGTTTTTAAACTGTAAAATAGACAAGAGTTAGATTCATAAAAAAATACTTATTAATACAAGCAATTTTTACATATATCATAAAGCATAAATACACTATATTACATATATTACACCACACGAATACAACTATCTTATTCCGACTCGCTCGTTTCTTCTTCTTCGGTTTTGGTTCGTTTTGCCAAGTTTCTAGGGATATATGATGTTCCCCTAATACTAGCTGTCGTTTTCCACAACGGTTTAGAAAAACCTGGTGGTTTAGAGGTTTCCGGGTCATTGTTACAACTTAAGGACTTCGGGGGTTGACGATACATATAAAGTTCATCGGGGTTGGAATTAGATTTCTCTATTTTTA
This sequence comes from Rutidosis leptorrhynchoides, assembly GCF_046630445.1. Classification (NCBI taxonomy): domain Eukaryota; kingdom Viridiplantae; phylum Streptophyta; class Magnoliopsida; order Asterales; family Asteraceae; genus Rutidosis; species Rutidosis leptorrhynchoides. Next base: position 28,006,554 of record NC_092335.1, read on the forward strand.
TGCCCTTTCCCTTATTATTTTCTTTTTCCTTTTTAAATTCAGTTGGGGTAATTTCTATAACAACATCGGAATTCTCGTCGGAATCCGATTTATCGGAGAATTGGTAATCCTCCCAATATTTTGCTTCCTTGGCGGAAACACCATTGACCATAATTAACCTTGGTCGGTTGGTTGAGGATTTTCTTTTACTTAACCGTTTTATTATTCCCCCACCGGTTCTACTTCTTCATCCGGTTCCGATTCTTCTTCCGGTTCCGATTCTTCTTCCGGTTCCGACTCTTCTTCCGGTTCCTCTTCGGGAACTTGTGAATCAGTCCATGAATCATTCCAATTTACATTTGACTCTTCATTATTATTAGGTGAGTCAATGGGACTTGTTCTAGAGGTAGACATCTATCACATAATATCAAACGCGTTAAGAGATTAATATATCACATAATATTCACATGTTAAAAATATATAGTTTCCAACAAAATTAGTTAAGCAATCATTTTTCAAGTAAACACGGTCGAAGTCCAGACTCACTAATGCATCCTAACAAACTCGATAAGACACACTAATGCAAAATTCTGGTTCTCTAAGACCAACGCTCGGATACCAACTGAAATGTCCCGTTCTTATTGATTAAAAACGTTCCATATTAATTGATTTCGTTGCGAGGTTTTGACCTCTATATGAGACGTTTTTCAAAGACTGCATTCATTTTAAAACAAACCATAACCTTTATTTCATCAATAAAGGTTTAAAAAGCTTTACGTAGATTATCAAATAATGATAATCTAAAATATCCTGTTTACACACGACCATTACATAATGGTTTACAATACAAATATGTTACAACAAAATAAGTTTCTTGAATGCAGTTTTTACACAATATCATACAAGCATGGACTCCAAATCTCGTCCTTATTTAAGTATGCTACAGCGGAAGCTCTTAATAATCACCTGAGAATAAACATGCTTAAAACGTCAACAAAAATGTTGGTGAGTTATAGGTTTAACCTATATATATCAAATCATAATAATAGACCACAAGATTTCATATTTCAATACACATCCCATACATAGAGATAAAAATCATTCATATGTTGAACACCTGGTAACCGACATTAACAAGATGCATATATAAGAATATCCCCATCATTCCGGGACACCCTTCGGATATGATATAAATTTCGAAGTACTAAAGCATCCGGTACTTTGGATGGGGTTTGTTAGGCCCAATAGATCTATCTTTAGGATTCGCGTCAATTAGGGTGTCTGTTCCCTAATTCTTAGATTACCAGACTTAATAAAAGGGGCATATTCGATTTCGATAATTCAACCATAGAATGTAGTTTCACGTACTTGTGTCTATTTTGTAAATCATTTATAAAACCTGCATGTATTCTCATCCCAAAAATATTAGATTTTAAAAGTGGGACTATAACTCACTTTCACAGATGTTTACTTCGTCGGGAAGTAAGACTTGGCCACTGGTTGATTCACGAACCTATAACAATATATACATATATATCAAAGTATGTTCAAAATATATTTACAACACTTTTAATATATTTTGATGTTTTAAGTTTATTAAGTCAGCTGTCCTCGTTAGTAACCTACAACTAGTTGTCCACAGTTAGATGTACAGAAATAAATTGATAAATATTATCTTGAATCAATCCACGACCCAGTGTATACGTATCTCAGTATTGATCACAACTCAAACTATATATATTTTGGAATCAACCTCAACCCTGTATAGCTAACTCCAACATTCACATATAGAGTGTCTATGGTTGTTCCGAAATATATATAGATGTGTCGACATGATAGGTCGAAACATTGTATACGTGTCTATGGTATCTCAAGATTACATAATATACAATACAAGTTGATTAAGTTATGGTTGGAATAGATTTGTTACCAATTTTCACGTAGCTAAAATGAGAAAAATTATCCAATCTTGTTTTACCCATAACTTCTTCATTTTAAATCGGTTTTGAGTGAATCAAATTGCTATGGTTTAATATTGAACTCTATTTTATGAATCTAAACAGAAAAAGTATAGGTTTATAGTCAGAAAAATAAGTTACAAGTCGTTTTTGTAAAGGTAGTCATTTCAGTCGAAAGAACGACGTCTAGATGACCATTTTAGAAAACATACTTCCACTTTGAGTTTAACCATAATTTTTGGATATAGTTTCATGTTCATAATAAAAATCATTTTCTCAGAATAACAACTTTTAAATCAAAGTTTATCATAGTTTTTAATTAACTAACCCAAAACAGCCCGCGGTGTTACTACGACGGCGTAAATCCGGTTTTACGGTGTTTTTCGTGTTTCCAGGTTTTAAATCATTAAGTTAGCATATCATATAGATATAGAACATGTGTTTAGTTGATTTTAAAAGTCAAGTTATAAGGATTAACTTTTGTTTGCGAACAAGTTTAGAATTAACTAAACTATGTTCTAGTGATTACAAGTTTAAACCTTCGAATAAGATAGCTTTATATGTATGAATCGAATGATGTTATGAACATCATTACTACCTTAAGTTCCTTGGATAAACCTACTGGAAAAGGAAAAAATGGATCTAGCTTCAACGGATCCTTGGATGGCTCGAAGTTCTTGAAGCAGAATCATGACACGAAAATAAGTTCAAGTAAGATCATCACTTGAAATAAGACTGTTATATTTATAGAAATTGAACCAAAGTTTGAATATGATTATTACCTTGTATTAGAATGATAACCTACTGTAAGAAACAAAGATTTCTTGAGGTTGGATGATCACCTTACAAGATTGGAAGTGAGCTAGCAAACTTGAAAGTATTCTTGATTTTATGTAACTAGAACTTGTAGAATATATGAAGAACACTTAGAACTTGAAGATAGAACTTGAGAGAGATCAATTAGATGAAGAAAATTGAAGAATTAAAGTGTTTGTAGGTGTTTTTGGTCGTTGGTGTATGGATTAGATATAAAGGATATGTAATTTTGTTTCATGTAAATAAGTCATGAATGATTACTCATATTTTTGTAATTTTATGAGATATTTCATGCTAGTTGCCAAATGATGGTTCCCACATGTGTTAGGTGACTCACATGGGCTGCTAAGAGCTGATCATTGGAGTGTATATACCAATAGTACATACATCTAAAAGTTGTGTATTGTACGAGTACGAATACGGGTGCATACGAGTAGAATTGTTGATGAAACTGAACGAGGATGTAATTGTAAGCATTTTTGTTAAGTAGAAGTATTTTGATAAGTGTCTTGAAGTCTTTCAAAAGTGTATAAATACATATTAAAACATTACATGTATATACATTTTAACTGAGTCGTTAAGTCATCGTTAGTCGTTACATGTAAATGTTGTTTTGAAACCTTTAGGTTAACGATCTTGTTGAATGTTGTTAACCCATTGTTTATTATAACAAATGAGATGTTAAATTGTTATATTATCATGATATTATGATATATAATATATCTTAGTATGATGTATATACAGTTAAATGTCGTTACAACGATAATCGTTACATATATGTCTCGTTTCGAAATCATTAAGTTAGTAGTCTTATTTTTACATATGTATTTCATTGTTAATACACTTAATAATATATTTACTTATCATTTAACATAATTAACCAAGTGTATCAATATCTTAATATGATTCATATGTACCTAGTAAGACGTTGTTATAACGATAATCGTTATATATATCGTTTTCGAGTTTCTTAAATTAATAGTCTCATTTTTATGTATATAACTCATTGTTAAAATACCTAATGAGATACATACTTATAATAAAAACATGTTAACTATATATATAACCATATATATGTCATCGTATAGTTTTTACAAGTTTTAACGTTCGTGAATCACCGGTCAACTTGGGTGGTCAATTGTCTATATGAAACATATTTCAATTAATCAAGTCTTAACAAGTTTGATTGCTTAACATGCTGGAAACATTTAATCATGTAAATATCAATCTCAATTAATATATATAAACATGGAAAAGTTCGGGTCACTACACGGCGCATCTTGACGTGGATGCGGCGCATTCATCGAGCAAAATAGTTCGAGATTTATTGATGCGGAGCATTGAGCTGATATGGCGCATCAGGGGTCAGATGCGGCGCATCACCATCTCGATGCGGCGCATCGAGTGCTGGTACATGAATCTGGAACGTGAAAAGCAAGTGATGCGGCGCATCACACATCAGATGTGGCGCATCTGGTGTCTGGCAGCAAGTTGATAAGTTGCAACCTTTACATCCAAGCATGCTTTGGCCTCCTTTCACTTTAGGTGCAAAGTTAATCACTTTACACCTAAAATTAGGGCTGTGATCATGCCATTACAAGGTGGAAAGCATGGCTAGTTGGTAAGCAAGATGATTACTTATCATGATGAAGATTCCTAGCTAGTTGTCATGGTGTTCTTGTTTTCTCCTATATATAGAACTCATTGTATGCAATTGTAACATACCAAATACAGATTCTCAGTAATAAACACTCTCTAGTTGGTCCGTGGACTAAAGCAATCACACCGATTGCATATAACCACGTTATATCTTGTGTCGTTCTTACATTTTCGCATTTATTATCTTTCGTTCATTAAGTGGGTTTGAGTGATCTTGATAGAATCACTACTCGGCTAGTAGTCTTTTAGAATTACTAGCATTGTTTGGGTCCTAATATCCTAACACTGATTTCTAGATACGAGCCTCATCGACGTTCTTTCTTGTATCATTTCTTTGTTGAAGACGTTTTCCATTCGAAAAAGCTTTTCCGTATTTACACAAGTTTCAGTTGTTTTTGCCAAAAAAAAAAAAAGAAAAAAAAGTGGTTACCTCATCATATAAATGGTAGAGAGACGCTGCAAACTCAACATGCGGCCATTGATATAATTTGGAACCGGAACTTTCAAGGCGTTTATACAAATCAATCATGTCATAAAGCGTGTGGTATGTCTTTGATTCCAAATTTAACCTCATGATTATCCCAGATAAGTGCAACACCAAGAAGGACTCATCATCATCATTATCATTCCCCAACACAATAGATAATACATTAAACTTATCTTCTTGTGAGTAACGAGATAAGTAATCATATTGGAAAGCAACATTGTTCAGGCTGCTTTTGCTTTTAGTGAACAAAAATTCATCAAAATCAACATAGTATTTCACTAACCAATCTGAATAATCTCTTTTCAGTTCATATATTTTGAACTTGGAAAGGATAGGACGCTCCATTACAACAAGAAGCAACTGATCGCGAGACACGAATAGATCACATATACATGAGTAATAGGAACGGTAACCAGAAGGGGCTTGTATTTCGAAAGTGATCTCTTGATCCAAATCAAAATACACAATCAGTCCAACAAAGTCAATCCAATGAATGGCGTTGTTCCAATAAACACCGTAAGTAAACGCCTATGACTTGACTCTAGTGTTTTTGAAATTATACGAAAGCTTGCAAGTTTGAGTTTGCGAATACATATATATCTGATACCAATGTAATGATTTCAAATCATGAAAGACATATATAACTTTGTAGTGAGGTGAGATTAAAGGATCAAAAGCTATGCTCATATTTATTAAATGTTTTCCATCACAAGGGACGGGAAGCATAATGCATTGGTTGATGGTAATATTAAATACATAACTCTCGTCAGAAACTGGTGGCTCAAGGTAAGTAGGTCTTAAGTAGTTACCACAAAGCATCAGACCGTTACAAGAATGTTTAATTATTACAACCTCTAGGTCTGGACCACCAAAATGATTTTTGAGGTCTGGTAACTTAACCGGATTATGGATGTCGAATGGGACAAACACATATCCAAACAGAGTTTTGAAAAACAAACCGGAAGGAGGGTCGGCTGGCTTAGGCTTTTTGAAACCAGGGTTGTTTGTAATTGAGGAGTACCAATGTTTGGATACAGACTTACACTGAACCAAGGATCTTACAGGTAATCTTAATAGGATTTCGGTCACAATGTCTTCACTGGAACCTACTTTCTCCGCAGCCAACACCGGAGGAGGAGTAGGAGAAAACCCAGCAACCTTCAAGACACCACCACCCTCTTTACTTTGATTAGACATTGCTCCATCAACAGCCTCGGGAGAGCCACTGATCAACATGGAATGCACAAAAATTAAGTATTCTGAAGAAATGATAGCATGATGATGCTGCTGCTGCTGCTAATAATAATAATAATAATAATAATAATTATAATAATAATAATAATAATAATAATAATAATAATTAATAATTAACAATTAATAATTTAATAAATAGTATAACAATAATAAATATATAATAATATTATATTATATTGTTGCAAATGTTGTTTATAGTGAGCGCTGGATGTAGTTTTGATTCAGACATTATGATGATTAGAAAAAGAAGAAATTTGGCTAGGGAATTGCAGAAAGAAGAAAGAGAGGGCTGTTTGAGAAGAAAAGAAAAGAAAAAAAAAAACCCACAGGTTTTAGAATGATCAGACTTCTGATACCATATTACAAATTAAGTCGATGCCCTTCTCATTAATCAAGCCCTGTATTTATAGGGAAGTTTACATCATATAACCTAGCCTTCTCTAATAAGGAAACACAATCCTATTTCTATTACAATAGATATGCTAATTGCTTGTGAAACAAGTCTGCTACATTTGCTTGGAGACCAAGTCGAATACATAATATAGAAGTCGGTGATTAATATTATTTATTTTTTTACTCAACAGAAGTAATCATTTAAATAAATAGGTCAGTACACAGGTTGAAAACTAAGTCATTTGTTTCTTTATTTTCTTTGTACAAATGACTAATTTGTTAACCATACTTGCAATTGCAATATCATTACCAGAACAACCAATTTTGTTTTTACTAAATTTACAAGGGTGTATACGTTGAAAGTACACTTTGACCCATATCCTTTTTTGATAGATATTTTTAGTGCACCCATACGATCGCTAGTAATGGAAGAGGAAAGACTTAATAACCCTTTCTCCCATTTGGATCCTATTCAAGTTATTAAACTTACAAGACACTAATCTAAGAACATCAAGGTTTGATGATTAAAAGACTTACTCCGTTGTACAAGAATTTAGTTACTTACTTGTTGGGATGGTGTAGGTTGTATCGCCCTACCGGAGGAACTTCTACAACTTTTGTAACTTTCTGTTTTGTGTTCCTGTAGTCCCAAGTGGTAACACTGCCAGATTGTTCGCTGTACTCGGGCTCATGTTCACCAGCACGTTTACGGCCCTTGCTCGCTTTGTTTGTGTAAGCACTCTCACTCGCATTATTGGGACAAGTAGCTAAAATGGCACGTGCTCTGGTAGCCCTGTGTCTGTTGCGCCTAGTGGTCGGCTTACTTTGACCTTCGTTCCCAATGGGCTGTTGAGAAGCTTCCTTCATCTCGTGTGTATGGATATTGATGTTTCTATTATCATCATCACCAGTAGATTAGTCCACCTGTCTCTGTACATCAAAAGAATTTGATACAACTTTAGCTGACACTTTGGGTTCACCTTGTAAGCTTAGAATATTTTCTGGTATTTCTCCAACATCTACAAGCTTCTCTTGTGCTTGTGTTTCAGTGGCTTCGTGTTCATTCTTTTTAAATCCTGCTGCTAAAAAGAATATAAACACCTTTGAGGTACATTTTCGCAGCCATTCTAAGGCCAAACCCACGAATCCCCCAATAGTCGAGGATCTCACAGACTTTGCCTTTTCTTGCTTCATATTCTCCCTTTCCATCAGAAACACTTCCCTCTCTTTTATAATTTTTCCTATGTCTTTCTTCAATTCTGACCGCAAACCGACATTCGCTCTTTGTTCTTCACTTCCATTATTTATCTTTTCAAGCTCAGCTTTAAGACTTACCAAATTCTCCATTTCATTGCTTACTTCTTTCCTTTCTTTCTCTAGGTTCTTCACCTGAGCTTTAAGGGCCTTATCTATCTCCTTCAAATCGAAATTTGTCTCTCTCTTCTTAGTTTTCTCAAGTTTCTTTTCTAGTGCTTGTTCTCGTTTTGCAATTTCTGCTTCCACTTGTTTGACTTCCACTTCCTTTTTCTCCACCATGAACTTCGGTCCCCCAAACTGACTTACTCTTGGCAACCTTCTGGCCGCCCAATGACCTATAACGCTAGTCACTACTCCCACTTGGGCTAGGAAGTAAGCGGTGGTGACGAAGAACAAATAGAGTTTGATACAAAAGCCAGCTAACATGGCTATTCCTACAAAAGCCACCTCCACCTCAAAATCATGCGTCTCCGTTTCCAGGATTACCTTGTACTCATCCAACAGTACTTGAGTCTCTACCTGCAAGGATATGGATGATCTCATTACATCTACGAAAACACAACTCCAATTAATCCAAAATTAAGTATCCTCCTAGCCTAAAATACAGTATATACTGTAACTATGTAAACATCAGACGCTGCATAAAGGAACCAATTTTTTAAGAAATTTACTAGCATCTTCATCAACCATTCTATCTAGTTTACCAACTAAAACAGGATAACGTTATTACCTTTAACAGTACCCAGTGGCGAATCTAGGATTAAAATCCAATGGGATCCCGAATTTTTTTTCCAATACAAATTATATTTCAAGGGTATTTTAGTGGTCATTTACCTTTAAAAATCTATAAATCCTGAATATATATGGGGTCCTATACTTAAATTTAGTGGTGTCCTATACAAATTAGAGAGTAGATTATTAAAAAAAATTACACATGTGGGGTCATAGGACCCCATAGCTATACACTTGGCTCGCCACTGACAGTACCTCCATTAATAAACATATAAGCATAATACATATATAATGTAGTCAAGATCAAAAAATTAAGATCTAGCAGCAGCAGCAGCAGCAACAACAACAACAACAACAACAAAAATTAAATTAATTACTACTAACCTCTTTTTTGTGAATGTTCAAGAATAGAATATAAATCTACTGTAACAACCCAACCCGTTATCCGACCAAAAACGTGTCATAAAAAAAAATTCTGGAGAAGCACATCTGGACGGCGTCCAGTTCTGGAACTGGGACGGCGTCCAGAACAACTGCAAAATTCTGTTTAGCTTTACATTTACACGCGGACGGAAAACCCGCTTCCCGACACTTTTAAACCAAAACGCTTTTGCAACATGTTATAATAATTAAAACTAAGAGTTTTCCATAATAAAAACCGAGTTTTACGACACCGGGCACACATCGACCGTTTTACAGCTTTCGTACAAAACTACGAGTTTTCGACCACATTAATTTTAACATTAAATAAAGACCGAGCATGGGATTGGGGATACGCTACCCAATCCTAATCAAATCCAAAAGCAAGTCTTCTAAAGCAAACTACGCAAGTCCACTAATTCCCGCTTACCCGATCCTCCGCATCCTTGCAAATCTATAAAAAAGTCAACAACGAGAGGGTAAGCTAATGCTTAGTGAATGATAATATACTACATACATATATATGTATAAAATGGACACGCCACACAAATATCAAATACCGCATACCGAAGCATCCATGTATAAGGCAACTACACTAAGCATACCGTACGATCTCTAAGCAACAAGCTAAAGATATCAACAAGTAAGTTCACCAACGACGATGTGAACAACGCCAATAAGCTACACCCGGAGGGTTAGCTACGACACAACAATACATTAATATATGTATACAATATATACATATATATTGTGACGACCCAGAAATTTCCGACCAAATTTAAACTTTAATCTTTATATTATTCCAACACGATAAGCAAAGTTTATTAAGTTAAATCTCAAGAATTTTAAACTGTGTTCATACATTCATTATAACCTCGACCAAATTCCGACGATTCACGAACCGTTATATATAAATAGATATGTATATGTGTATATATATATTATAACTTGAGAATATTAATAAAGTATTAAACGTATAATACTTTACACGAACGTATTTGTTTCAATATGATTTTCGACGAAATTAAAAAAAAAAATATATTAAATGATTGAATTATCAGAAACATTGAATTATGATTACAAGTCTCTGTTAAGAGGTCCACTATGATTTGAGAAAATTTATTCCTCTTAACGATATTCAGAATAATTTGTAAAGCTATTTATAAATAAAAACAAAAAGTGTCATTTACGAAGGTTAGACAAAAGTAGTGGTGAATTGGTTTCCATAATATTCTATTAATCTATTTTCAAGCGTACAAAGACGTTTTCAGTTTAAAAAGAACTTTATTATTAAAACGTATATAACTTTTATAAATATCTAGAATCACTTTTGACAACTCATTACTTAACCAGTATAATAAATATAACGATATTTATATTTTATTTCATTAAATATATAACGATTTAAATTAATATTATATATATTTATACGCGTATTATATATATATAGTTTTTATACTTTTACTATACTTTAACTTTACCTTTACTTTACTTTTACTTTAATAATTCACTTTAATAATTCATACTTTAATAATTCACTTTAATAATTCATACTTTAATAATTCACTTTAATAATTCATACTTTAATAATTCATACTTTAATAATTCACTTTAATAATTCATACTTTAATAATTCACTTTAATAATTCATACTTTAATAATTCACTTTAATAATTCACTTTAATAATTCAAAAATCTATTATAAATAGAATTCAATAGGTTTCATTATTTCATAGAAACTTAAAAATATATTTCTCTAAACTCTCTCAATCGATATATATATATATATATATATATATATATATATATATATATATATATATATATATATATATATATATATATATATATTTGCTCTGTATTATTTCAAGATATTATTAGTATACATAAAATATTACGACGGAGTGCTGTCCGAGTGATTTCAAAATAGTTTTTTTGAATGAGTCGAAGCTAAGGAAATTATGGGTTATAGCTATGGAGGTGATGGGTATGGTTCATGGGTATGCTCGTGAGGTCAATCTAGTGTTTATCATCTCCGTTGCGTCTACGTACTTTCCTGCAATATTGAATCTCAATATTGATACATTCGTGAATCCGAGGCCAACCTTGCACTTGTTAAATGACGTTATATGTATTTTTACTACGAAATACAGTATGGTGAGTTTCATTTGCTCCTTTTTTTATATATATTTTTGGGCTGAGAATACATGCGATGATTTATAAATGTTTTACGAAATAGGCACAAGTACTAAAACTAATTCTATGTGGGTTTAAACCAGAAATATACCCTTAGCTTGGTAACATTAAACTACTTGTCTATGTACGGTAGGCGCGAATCCTAAAGATAGATCTATTGGGCCTGACAAACCCCATACTGACTATGGGATGCTTTAGTACTTCGAGGTTATTTTAAACACACCTGATCTGGTGTACTTCAGAGGGTAAAATATGAACATTAAGGCTTGTTACCGGGTGCCTACAACTTATAGAATACTTTTATACACTTGCGAGTGTACATATATTTATAAACGGAAATCTTGTGGTCTATTAATATATTGAAATGATTGTTATGATAAACCTATGAACTCACCAACTTTTTGGTTGACACTTTAAAACATGTTTATTCTCAGGTATTAAAGAAATCTTCCGCTGTGCATTAGCTCATTTTAAGGATATTACTTGGAGTCATTCATGGCATATTTTGAAAGACGTTGCATTCGAGTCATTGAGTTCATCAAGATTATTATTAAGCCAATTATAGTTGGATGTATTATGAAATGGTGTGCATGCCATCAACTTTCTTTGTAAAGAAAGTTTGTCTTTTAAAAACGAATGCAATGTTTGTAAAATGTATCATATAGAGGTCAAATACCTCGCGATGTAATCAACTATTGTGAATCGTTTATAATGTATATGAACGGGTCCTTTCAGTTGGTATCAGAGCAGTGGTCTTAGCGAACCAGGTCCGCATTAGTGTGTCTAACTAATAGTCGTTAGGATGCATTAGTGAGTCTGGACTTCGACCGTGTCTGCATGTTAAAAGTTTTGCTCATCATTTTTGTCAGAAATTACCTGCTTATCATTCTTAGTTTAGACACATCTTATTGCATTGATTGCATGAATAGTGTATAGACAAAATTCATATCTTAGCGTATCTGCTAATTCATATCTTAGCGTATCTGTTACTGTAAACTTTGCCTGACATATTCCGTAAATTCTTCCGTAATCTACGAAACCTTTTGCTCTATATAAGTAGAATACCACCCGATAGCCGGAAAATCATTTCATATCAAAAAATTCTTTATTCAATCGTACGAAATGGAATTCGTCATTAGTTCAAGTCCCTCCGATTCCGAAATGGAATCCCACTCAAGTTCCGAAAGCAGTGTGACCGGAATGGATCAACCAATTAGTCATCATCTATTCTGGATGAATTGGAGATGGGTTCGTAGCCTCCTTAATCATTGGAGACAAGAAGAAGGTGATCCCTTCCATCCACCACATTGCCCTCTTGGCGAAGAACATGAAGCACTTACCGGCGAACCTATCCGAAACACCATTTTCTCTCTTATTTCTAGAGTATCTCGTCACGATTACATACTACACCAAATTCTAGATTTTATTTATCCGCTCGTCCGAACCGAAAATCACCCCGGTGTAATAGAAGAAGTCAACGAGCTTCGCGCTCGAGTAGTGGCTTTGGAGAATATGGTGCAAAGGTTACAAACACCAGCAGCAGCACCAGCAGCATAAATAGTACCACCATCAGCAACACCAACAGTACCATCACCACCACCAACAACAACATCCACATCCCACACCGCAACATCACAATCTGTATCTCAAACATCAACGTCATATGCCCTGTAAATATCCAGGAATATCAACAACAACAAACGACGAAGTATTAATTCATAAACTTCATTGAAGAGATATCTCTGCGGCAGTTATGTAATCTCCAAAATCTTAGAGATTATTTAATTCTGACCGTAAATCGGATGAGTGAACGGAGATGGTAGAGTAGAAACTTTGATCGAAAATGGTGTACGATTTACAAGCTATAATTGTTTTACCAACAGCATCAACAGGACCGTAGCATCATCAACACAGTCAGTGCCGTCAATATCATCAGAATCAACAGCACCTGTAACATCACAAACTCTGTCAGTTCAAGAATTATTGTGGACATCATTACGAATCAACAACAAATATATTGTATCAACAAGTTATGAAGTATTAACTCATTTCCAATCGAAAGATTTATATGTATATTTTATATGTATAAATTTTTAAACCATAATAAATCTTCCCGTACTAAGCTATTATGTGTGAATTTTAACTACTCAGTTAATTCATATTACAAATATGCAATGATGTACGTCCTTCGTCCGCAACTTAACCATTGTTAATTACAATCTCTGTCTCAATTCAATAAAATTCCAATTCATAATAAATCAAGTGTATTATTCAAATATATGTTTGATTTTACACTTTCATCATCGATGTACTCGAAACTCTTCAAATAACATCATTCGTACCTTGCGAAGTTCACAAGAATTTCACGAAAACCAACAAATAACAAAGCAATGATTCATAATTTCAATAATATTGAAGACATACTTATGCAATTTATAAAGTTTTATGGATTACTCAATTCTAGTTCCAACCATAAAACAAATGAGTTTAATTTAATATTAACTCATTAAATCTATATTACATCTAAAGAAAATATACACATATATTTTCATAAAGACTGTAATAAACTTCTTTTGTATAAAATATTAATTGTGAAAATTTTTTAACGGGTAGGTAATACCCGAGAGATATATAAATTCACAATTAATATATTACATTTTTCGAAACTGATTCAGCAATCATCAACTATACTCCCTACTTTCACAACAATATCCATTCTTTCATATAAATCAAAACAATCATACTCATTCAAATTCAATTACATATTCTGATTTTGAAATTGCATAATTCAATTCGAAATATAACCAGTATCATCACTCTTAGATTCCTATATCTTTCAAAGCTATACTTTGACTTCAAAACTGTGTTAGAACATCATATGTATTAACGATTACAATATGTGCTCAAACCCTTCGAAATTCCTGAAGACACTTCAACTAAGGAACAATCGAGATGATGATCCAACCACATGTTACCCACAGTTATACACCTGAAAAACTCTCAAAACCCAAGTCATAGTTCGACACGTATCCGTGTTAGACCCTTTGGCATTTACTAGCTAAAATAACTTTTCAATTCCGTTTCAAAATAGATAGTTTTGTCACAGCTCCAGCAAGTCAACTTCGACTTCTCAATCCAAACAGTCTTATTATAACCTCGATAGATACGTTGCCCTTTCGCCAACGTTACCAGGGAATCGTTTATATTCACCACATTAGCAATAAACTTACCAACAACTTCACTGATCTTTGACTCTAAAAAAAAATCATTAAAATTATCGAAACCCTATCATATACTCATTCGTACCTTATAACAAGAATTGCCATACCAATTATTGAGAATCAGCAATCAGTATTTTGAAATCTCGCAGCATGTCTACATCAACAATTACATATACACACAACGTCTACCTCCAAGACGTACATTCTTTGAATGAGAAATTTCTGAAAAACACCCTAAACTGCGAACCAGTTCTCGAAATTTTGAAAAATGTTGATGAAGCAGCAAAAACTGTAAACGACCTTAACAGTAAAAAGTTGGATGATAAAGGATAGTATATTGGCAAAGCTCAGAAAAGGAGAAGCTTTGGAACTAGAAAACGGATTGAGCAAAGTATGAAGGAGGCTGTGGACAAATCACAAAGGCTGAACCTGCCTTCAAAGAATCCAAATGATTCAGTACTTACTGAAGTCATTAACAAATACCTTGCTCCTGACTCTAAACCCCTGCGAACAATATCCTTCATCATCCTCTGATATTAGACATTCTAAGATATCATCGTATCTTTCATTATAAATATCATCCATACTTCTGAAGATATTTTTATAATTATTCTTATCTGAAATCATTTACCACTTCGCGCTATCTGTATTATATCATAAAAGAAACTATTTTAGTTTTTAAATTCTGAAACATTCGAGTTTAAAATAGGAATATTCTTGAAGAAGTGTTAGGAGCTGAAGCATGAGTTAGTATAATATACTGACACTTGATCAACGTGATTATATTACAGTAATTCATGCTGAGTTTCTAAATGGAACATGATGATTCACAGATCATAACGTCATCATGTGCTATGTTACATGACTCTTGTATTCTCTTTGATCTCTAAATATCAAGAAAATATTTATTGATGATTCAGCCTTTTCCGAGGTATTCTGGTAATTTGACAAGTCAAGATCGTGCCATTACAATTTCCTTCCTAGAACATTAACAATGTTCATTCCGAAATTTATATCTGCGAATTCTGGACCATTACAAGCGGTGCTTAATCGCAATTAGAAGAAACGAAAGGACAAAGCTCCGAACTAGAAATGGGAGTATAAATCATAGCAAATAGAAGAGAGCATTAACTGTGGATGACAATGATTATAGAAGAAGCAAGGACTTTGAAATATAAGGGAAGATATAAAACCCAACAACAACCCAGAAATCACAAACTGTATATATCAATGCATATAGCAATATAAAGACACGGGAGAACTAAAAACACTATAAAACCAAGAGTATAGTAGAAGTAAATAGATTCTTCCGGAGGCAGATGAAAAAGAAGAGCGACAGATATGAAAGTGAGGAGTATATCAAGAATCAGCACTGGATGAAGCATATTGACAAATACTTTAAAATATGAGTTGAGAAGGTGTGAGTTGTAAGAAAACAAAGGAGGTGGATTTATAGTGAAATATCCGACAGAGAAATCAAAATGGATTATCGCATTAATTCGAAGAGGAACATAATTTCCTTAATCGCCGAATAATCAAATCTAATATAGATTACAAAGATTTTCTTTTCGGAGATCAATCGTGATGACGTCAAAAGATACGAGGAATCACTATTATCTTATTTCATTCATTTACGATAACTTCACTCACACGCTTCGAGTAATCGAATTATTTTATCCATTCTTCTTGAACATGATAAAACTCTATAATCGTTATAATAACATTTTCATTGTTAGTCATGACGACCTCTATCAAATTTCGGGGATGAAATTTCTTTAACGGGTAGGTACTGTGACGACCCGGAAATTTCCGACCAAATTTAAACTTTAATCTTTATATTATTCCGACACGATAAGCAAAGTTTATTAAGTTAAATCTCAAGAATTTTAAACTGTGTTCATACATTCATTATAACCTCGACCAAATTCCGACGATTCACGAACCGTTATATATAAATAGATATGTATATGTGTGTGTGTGTATATATATATATATATATATATATATATATATATATATATATATATATATATATATTATAACTTGAGAATATTAATAAAGTATTAAACGTATAATACTTTACACGAACGTATTTGTTTCAATATGATTTTCGACGAAATTAAAAAAAATATATTAAATGATTGAATTATCAGAAACATTGAATTATGATTACAAGTCTCTGTTGAGAGGTCCACTATGATTTGAGAAAATCTATCCCTCTTAACGATATTCAGAATAATTTGTAAAGATATTTATAAATAAAAACAAAAAGTGTCATTTACGAAAGTTAGACAAAAGTAGTGGTGAATTGGTTTCCATAATATTCTATTAATCTATTTTCAAGCGTACAAAGACGTTTTCAGTTTAAAAAGAACTTTATTATTAAAACGTACATAACTTTTATAAATATCTAGAATCACTTTTGACAACTCATTACTTAACCAGTATAATAAATATAACGATATTTATATTTTATTTCATTAAATATATAACGATTTAAATTAATATTATATATATTTATACGCGTATTATATATATATAGTTTTTATACTTTTACTATACTTTAACTTTACCTTTACTTTACTTTTACTTTACTTTAACTTTAATAATTCACTTTAATAATTCATACTTTAATAATTCACTTTAATAATTCATACTTTAATAATTCACCTTAATAATTCATACTTTAATAATTCATACTTTAATAATTCACTTTAATAATTCATACTTTAATAATTCATACTTTAATAATTCACTTTAATAATTCACTTTAATAATTCAAAAATCTATTATAAATAGAATTCAATAGGTTTCATTATTTCATAGAAACTTAAAAATATATTTCTCTAAACTCTCTCAATCGATTTATATATATATATATATATATATATATATATATATATATATATATATATATTTTTGCTCTGTATTATTTCAAGATATTATTAGTATACATAAAATATTACGACGGAGTGCTGTCCGAGTGATTTCAAAATAGTTTTTTTGAATGAGTCGAAGCTAAGGAAATTATGGGTTATAGCTATGGAGGTGATGGGTATGGTTCATGGGTATGCTCGTGAGGTCAATCTAGTGTTTATCATCTACGTTGCGTCTACGTACTTTCCTGCAATATTGAATCTCAATATTGATACCTTCGTGAATCCGAGGCCAATCTTGCACTTGTTAAATGATTTTATATGTATTTTTACTACGAAATACAGTATGGTGAGTTTCATTTGCTCCTTTTTTTATATATATTTTTGGGCTGAGAATACATGCGATG
The DNA here is from genome assembly GCF_046630445.1 of Rutidosis leptorrhynchoides. Lineage (NCBI taxonomy): Eukaryota > Viridiplantae > Streptophyta > Magnoliopsida > Asterales > Asteraceae > Rutidosis > Rutidosis leptorrhynchoides. The sequence continues at coordinate 28,024,209 of NC_092335.1, forward strand.
ATTTATAAATGTTTTACGAAATAGGCGCAAGTACTAAAACTAATTCTATGTGGGTTTAAACCAGAAATATATCCTTAGCTTGATAACATTAAACTACTTGTCTATGTACGGTAGGCGCGAATCCTAAAGATAGATCTATTGGGCCCGACAAACCCCATCCTGACTATGGGATGCTTTAGTACTTCGAGGTTATTTTAAACACACCTGATCAGGTGTACTTCAGAGGGTAAAATATGAACGTTAAGGCTTGTTACCGGGTGCCTACAACTTATAGAATACTTTTATACACTTGCGAGTGTACATATATTTATAAACGAAAATCTTGTGGTCTATTAATATATTGAAATGATTGTGATGATAAACCTATGAACTCACCAACCTTTTGGTTGACACTTTAAAGCATGTTTATTCTCAGGTATTAAAGAAATCTTCCGCTGTGCATTAGCTCATTTTAAGGATATTACTTGGAGTCATTCATGACATATTTTGAAAGACGTTGCGTTTGAGTCATTGAGTTCATCAAGATTATTATTAAGCCAATTATAGTTGGATGTATTATGAAATGGTGTGCATGCCGTCAACTTTCTTTGTAAAGAAAGTTTGTCTTTTAAAAACGAATGCAATGTTTGTAAAATGTATCATATAGAGGTCAAATACCTCGCGATGTAATCAACTATTGTGAATCGTTTATAATGTATATGAACGGGTCCTTTCATATATATATATATATATATATATATATATATATATATATATATGTATATCGAATAACATAAATTACTTACGCTTACAACACAATAACCATGGTTAACCAAATCTTCGCAAGAGAATGACTTCGCGAAATAAGTCATCGATGTTCATAACAACCATTAGTGCACTTAACACTTCGTACACTAACCCCACGGGTGGCATCTTAACACTTCAATACTTCACCCCGAGTGGTGTCTTAACACTTCGACACTTCACTCTTCATTTTACTTGAGGTGGCATCTTAACACGTTGATACTTCACCTCGAGTGGCGCCTTAACACATCGGCACTTCCCCCTTCAACTTACTTGGAGTGGCATCTTAGCACATCGATACTTCACTCCGGGTGGTGTCTTAACACATCGACACTTCACCCCGGGTGGCATCTTAACACATCAACACTTCACCCGTCATACTACTTTGAGTGGTGTCTTAGCACATCGACACTTCACTCGTCACGTGAACGTGGTGTCTTAGCACATCGACACTTCACATTTCACGCTACATAAATAAATACATTATATATCTACGCATATAATTATTCCACTCACTATATTTGAAATGTCCCGTTCTTATTGATTAAAAACGTTCCATATTAATTGATTTCGTTGCGAGGTTTTGACCTCTATATGAGACGTTTTTCAAAGACTGCATTCATTTTTAAAACAAACCATAACCTTTATTTCATAGATAAAATTTTTAAAAAGCTTTACGTAGATTATCAAATAATGATAATCTAAAATATCCTGTTTACACACGACCATTACATAATGGTTTACAATACAAATATGTTACAACAAAATAAGTTTCTTGAATGCAGTTTTTACCCAATATCATACAAGCATGGACTCCAAATCTCGTCCTTATTTAAGTATGCGACAGCGAAAGCTCTTAATAATCACCTGAGAATAAACATGCTTAAAACGTCACCAAAAATGTTGGTGAGTTATAGGTTTAACCTATATATATCAAATCATAATAATAGACCACAAGATTTCATATTTCAATACACATCCCATACATAGAGATAAAAATCATTCATATGGTGAACACCTGGTAATCGACATTAACAAGATGCATATATAAGAATATCCCCATCATTCCGGGACACCCTTCGGATATGATATAAATTTCGAAGTACTAAAGCATCCGGTACTTTGGATGGGGTTTGTTAGGCCCAATAGATCTATCTTTAGGATTCGCGTCAATTAGGGTGTCTGTTCCCTAATTCTTAGATTACCAGACTTAATAAAAAGGGCATATTCGATTTCGATAATTCAACCATAGAATGTAGTTTCACTTACTTGTGTGTATTTTGTAAATCATTTATAAAACTGCATGTATTCTCATCCCAAAAATATTAGATTTTAAAAGTGGGACTATAACTCACTTTCACAGATTTTTACTTAGTCGGGAAGTAAGACTTGGCCACTGGTTGATTCACGAACCTATAACAATATATACATGTATATCAAAGTATGTTCAAAATATATTTACAACACTTTTAATATATTTTGATGTTTTAAGTTTTTTAAGTCAGCTGTCCTCGTTAGTAACCTACAACTAGTTGTCCACAGTTAGATGTACAGAAATAAATCGATAAATATTATCTTGAATCAATCCATGACCCAGTGTATACGTATCTCAGTATTGATCACAACTCAAACTATATATATTTTGGAATCAACCTCAACCCTGTATAGCTAACTCCAACATTCACATATAGAGTGTCTATGGTTGTTCCGAAATATATATAGACGTGTCGACATGATAGGTCGAAACATTGTATACGTGTCTATGGTATCTCAAGATTACATAATATACAATACAAGTTGATTAAGTTATGGTTGGAATAGATTTGTTACCAATTTTCACGTAGCTAAAATGAGAAAAATTATCCAATCTTGTTTTACCCATAACTTCTTCATTTTAAATCCGTTTTGAGTGAATCAAATTGCTATGGTTTCATATTGAACTCTATTTTATGAATCTAAATAGAAAAATTATAGGTTTATAGTCGGAAAAATAAGTTACAAGTCGTTTTTGTAAAGGTAGTCATTTCAGTCGAAAGAACGACGTCTAGATGACCATTTTAGAAAACATACTTCCACTTTGAGTTTAACCATAATTTTTGGATATAGTTTCATGTTCATAATAAAAATCATTTTCTCAGAATAACAACTTTTAAATCAAAGTTTTTCATAGTTTTTAATTAACTAACCCAAAACAGCCCGCGGTGTTACTACGACGGCGTAAATCCGGTTTTACGGTGTTTTTCGTGTTTCCAGGTTTTAAATCATTAAGTTAGCATATCATATAGATATATAACATGTGTTTAGTTGATTTTAAAAGTCAAGTTATAAGGATTAACTTTTGTTTTCAAACAAGTTTAGAATTAACTAAACTATGTTCTAGTGATTACAAGTTTAAACCTTCGAATAAGATAGCTTTATATGTATGAATTGAATGATGTTATGAACATCATTACTACCTTAAGTTCCTTGGATAAACCTACTGGAAAATAGAAAAATGGATCTAGCTTCAACGGATCCTTGGATGGCTCGAAGTTCTTGAAGCAGAATCATGACACGAAAACAAGTTCAAGTAAGATCATCACTTGAAATAAGATTGTTATAGTTATAGAAATTGAACCAAAGTTTGAATATGATTATTACCTTGTATTAGAATGATAACCTACTGTAAGAAACAAAGATTTCTTGAGGTTGGATGATCACCTTACAAGATTGGAAGTGAGCTAGCAAACTTGAAAGTATTCTTGATTTTATGTAACTAGAACTTGTAGAATATATGAAGAACACTTAGAACTTGAAGATATAACTTGAGAGAGATTAATTAGATGAAGAGAATTGAAGAATGAAAGTGTTTGTAGGTGTTTTTGGTCGTTGGTGTATGGATTAGATATAAAGGATATTTAATTTTGTTTTCATGTAAATAAGTCATGAATGATTACTCATATTTTTGTAATTTTATGAGATATTTCATGCTAGTTGCCAAATGATGGTTCCCACATGTGTTAGGTAACTCACATGGGCTGCTAAGAGCTGATCATTGGAGTGTATATACCAATAGTACATACATCTAAAAGTTGTGTATTGTACGAGTACGAATACGGGTGCATACGAGTAGAATTGTTGATGAAACTGAACGAGGATGTAATTGTAAGCATTTTTGTTAAGTAGAAGTATTTTGATAAGTGTATTGAAGTCTTTCAAAAGTGTATAAATACATATTAAAACACTACATGCATATACATTTTAACTGAGTCGTTAAGTCATCGTTAGTCGTTACATGTAAGTGTTGTTTTGAAACCTTTAGGTTAACGATCTTGTTAAATGTTGTTAACCCAATGTTTATAATATCAAATGAGATTTTAAATTATTATATTATCATGATATTATCATGTATGAATATCTCTTAATATGATATATATACATTAAATGTCTTTACAACGATAATCGTTACATATATGTCTCGTTTAAAAATCATTAAGTTAGTAGTCTTGTTTTTACATTTGTAGTTCATTGTTAATATACTTAATGATATGTTTACTTATCATAGTATCATGTTAACTATATATGTATCCATATATATGTCATCATATAGTTTTTACAAGTTTTAACGTTCGTGAATCACCGGTCAACTTGGGTGGTCAATTGTCTATATAAAACATATTTCAATTAATCAAGTCTTAACAAGTTTGATTGCTTAACATGTTGGAAACATTTAATCATGTATATATCAATCTCAATTAATATATTTAAACATGGAAAAATTCGGGTCACTACAGTACCTACCCGTTAAATAAATTTCGTCCCGAAATTTTAAGCTGTTAAAGGTGTTGACGAATCTTCTGGAAATAGATGCGGGTATTTCTTCTTCATCTGATCTTCATGCTCCCAGGTGAACTCGGGTCCTCTACGAGCATTCCATCGAACCTTAACAATTGGTATCTTGTTTTGCTTAAGTCTTTTAACCTCACGATCCATTATTTCGACGGGTTCTTAGATGAATTGAAGTTTTTCGTTGATTTGGATTTCATCTAACGGAATAGTGAGATCTTCTTTAGCAAAACATTTCTTCAAATTCGAGACGTGGAAAGTGTTATGTACAGCCACGAGTTATTGAGGTAACTCAAGTCGGTAAGCTACTGGTCCGACACGATCAATAATCTTGAATGGTCCAATATACCTTGGATTTAATTTCCCTCGTTTACCAAATCGAACAACGCCTTTCTAAGGTGCAACTTTAAGCATGACCATCTCTCCAATTTCAAATTCTATATATTTTCTTTTAATGTCAGCGTAGCTCTTTTGTCGACTTTGGGCGGTTTTCAACCGTTGTTGAATTTGGATGATCTTCTCGGTAGTTTCTTGTATAATCTCCGGACCCGTAATCTGTCTATCCCCCACTTCACTCCAACAAATCGGAGACCTGCACTTTCTACCATAAAGTGCTTCAAACGGCGCCATCTCAATGCTTGAATGGTAGCTGTTGTTGTAGGAAAATTCTGCTAAAGGTAGATGTCGATCCCAACTATTTCCGAAATCAATAACACATGCTCGTAGCATGTCTTCAAGCGTTTGTATCGTCCTTTCACTCTGCCCATCAGTTTGTGGATGATAGGCAGTACTCATGTCTAGACGAGTTCCTAATGCTTGCTGTAATGTCTGCCAGAATCTTGAAATAAATCTGCCATCCCTATCAGAGATAATAGAGATTGGTATTCCATGTCTGGAGACGACTTCCTTCAAATACAGTCTTGCTAGCTTCTCCATCTTGTCATCTTCTCTTATTGGCAGGAAGTGTGCTGATTTGGTGAGACGATCAACTATTACCCAAATAGTATCAAAACCACTTGCAGTCCTTGGCAATTTAGTGATGAAATCCATGGTAATGTTTTCCCATTTCCATTCCGGGATTTCGGGTTGTTGAAGTAGACCTGATGGTTTCTGATGCTCAGCTTTGACCTTAGAACACGTCAAACATTCTCCTACGTATTTAGCAACACCGGCTTTCATACCCGGCCACCAAAAATGTTTCTTGAGATCCTTGTACATCTTCCCCGTTCCAGGATGTATTGAGTATCTGGTTTTATGAGCTTCTCTAAGTACCATTTCTCTCATATCTCCAAATTTTGGTACCCAAATCCTTTCAGCCCTATACCGGGTTCCGTCTTCCCGAATATTAAGATGCTTCTCCGATCCTTTGGGTATTTCATCCTTTAAATTTCCCTCTTTTAAAACTCCTTGTTGCGCCTCCTTTATTTGAGTAGTAAGGTTATTATGAATCATTATATTCAAAGATTTTACTCGAATGGGTTCTCTATCCTTCCTGCTCAAGGCATCGGCTGCCACATTTACCTTCCCTGGGTGGTAACGAATCTCAAAGTCGTAATCATTCAATAATTCAATCCACCTACGCTGCCTCATATTCAGTTGTTTCTGATTAAATATGTGTTGAAGACTTTTGTGGTCGGTATATATAATACTTTTGACCCCATATAAGTAGTGCCTCCAAGTCTTTAATGCAAAAACAACCGCGCCTAATTCCAAATCATGCGTCATATAATTTTGTTCTTGAATCCTCAATTATCTATACGCATAAGCAATCACCTTCGATCGTTGCATTAATACACAACCGAGACCTTGCTTTGATGCGTCACAATAAATCACAAAATCATCATTCCCTTCAGGCAATGACAATATAGGTACCGTAGTTAGCTTTTTCTTCAATAACTGAAACGCTTTCTCTTGTTCATCCTTCCATTCAAATTTCTTCCCTTTATGCGTTAATGCAGTCAAGGGTTTTGCTATTCTGGAAAAGTCTTGGATGAACCTTCTGTAGTAACCAGCTAGTCCAAAAAACTGGCGTATGTGTTTCGGAGTTTTCGGGGTTTCCCACTTTTCAACAGTTTCTATCTTTGCCGGATCCACCTTAATACCTTCTTTGTTCACTATGTGACCGAGGAATTGAACTTCTTCCAACCAAAATGCACACTTTGAAAACTTAGCGTACAATTCTTCCTTCCTCAATACTTCTAACACCTTTCTCCAATGTTCACCGTGTTCTTGGTCATTCTTTGAGTAAATAAGTATGTCATCAATGAAAACAATGACAAACTTGTCAAGGTATGGTCCACACACTCGGTTCATAAGGTCCATGAACACAGCTGGTGCATTAGTTAAACCAAACGGCTTGACCATAAACTCGTAATGACCGTAACGTGTTCTGAAAGCAGTCTTTGGAATATCATCTTCTTTCACCCGCATTTGATGATACCCGGAACGTAAGTCAATCTTTGAATAAATAGACGAGCCTTGTAGTTGATCAAATAAGTCGTCGATTCTCGGTAGTGGGTAGCGGTTCTTGATGGTAAGTTTGTTCAACTCTCAGTAGTCGATACACAACCTGAATGTACCATCTTTCTTCTTGACAAACAAAACAGGAGCTCCCCACAGTGATGTGCTTGGTCGAATGAAACCACACTCTAAAAGTTCTTGTAATTGGCTTTGCAGTTCTTTCATCTCGCTGGGTGCGAGTCTGTAAGGAGCACGAGCTATTGGTGCAGCTCCTGGTACAAGATCTATTTGAAATTCAACGGATCGATGTGGGGGTAATCCCGGTAATTCTTTCAGAAATACATCGGGAAATTCTTTTGCAATGGGAACATCATTGATGCTCTTTTCTTCAGTTTGTACTTTCTCGACGTGTGCTAGAACAACATAGCAACCTTTTCTTATTAGTTTTTGTGCCTTCAAATTAATAATAAGATGTAGCTTCGTGTTGCCCTTTTCTCCGTACACCATTAAGGGTTTTCCTTTTTCTCGTATAATGCGAATTGCATTTTTGTAACAAACGATCTCTGCTTTCACTTCTTTCAACCAGTCCATACTGATTATCACATCAAAACTCCCTAACTCTACTGGTATCAAATCAATCTTAAATATTTCGCTAACCAGTTTAATTTCTCGATTCCGACATATATTATCTGCTGAAATTAATTTACCATTTTCTAATTCGAGTAAAAATTTACTATCTAAAGGCGTCAATGGACAACTTAATTTAGCACAAAAATCTCTACTCATATAGCTTCTATCCGCACCCGAATCAAATAAAACGTAAGCAGATTTATTGTCAATAAGAAACGTACCCGTAACAAGCTCCGAGTCTTCATGTACCTCTGCCGCATTAATATTGAAAACTCTTCCGCGGCCTTGTCCATTCGTGTTCTCCTGGTTCGGGCAATTTCTAATAATGTGGCCCAGTTTTCCACATTTATAACAAACTACATTGGCATAACTTGCTCCGACACTACTTGCTCCGCCATTACTCGTTCCGACACCATTTATTCCTTTCGTTCTATTAACCCCTGGTCCGTAGACCTCACACTTCACCGCTTTATGACCATTTCTTTTACACTTGTTGCAAAATTTGGTACAGAACCCTGAGTGATACTTTTCACACCTTTGGCATAGCTGCTTCTGATTGTTGTTGTTGTTGCGGTTATTATTGTTGTTGGGATGATTGTTGTAGTTGCTGTTGTTGTTGTTGTTGTTGTTGTTGTTGTTGGGCCATTTGTTGTAGTTGCGATTGATGTTGCGATTTTTGGGATAATTGTTGCGATTATTGTTGTAATTGCTGTTGTTGTTGTATTGGTGATTCTTATCACCGTTTTCCTCCCACTTTCTTTTGACTTGCTTCACATTGGCCTCTTCAGCAGTCTGTTCTTTAATTCTTTCTTCAATCTGGTTCACTAGTTTGTGAGCCATTCTACATGCATGTTGTATGGAGGCGGGCTCGTGTGAACTTATATCTTCTTGGATTCTTTCCGGTAATCCTTTCACAAACGCGTCGATCTTCTCTTCCTCATCTTCGAATGCTCCCGGACACAATAGGCACAATTCTGTGAATCGTCTTTCGTACGTGGTAATATCAAATCCTTGGGTTCGTAACCCTCTAAGTTCTGTCTTGAGCTTATTGACCTCGGTTCTGGGATGGTACTTCTCATTCATCAAGTGCTTGAATGCTGACCACGGTAGTGCGTATGCATCGTCTTGTCCCACTTGCTCTAGATAGGTATTCCACCATGTTAACGCAGAACCTGTGAAGGTATGCGTAGCGTACTTCACTTTGTCCTCTTTAGTACAATTACTTATGGCAAACACCGATTCGACCTTCTCGGTCCACCGTTTCAATCCAATCGGTCCTTCGGTTCCATCAAATTCTAAAGGTTTGCAGGCAGTGAATTCTTTGTAGGTGCATCCTACACAATTTCCTGTACTGCTAGATCCAAGGTTATTGTTGGTATGTAGCACAGCCTGTACTGTGGCTATGTTTGAAGCTAGAAAAGTACGGAATTCCTCTTCATTCATATTCACGGTGTGTTGAGTAGTCGGTGCCATTTCCTTCAAAATAGTCAAATGGAACAAGTTAAACATACAGAATATTAAGAGTAGTTAATAGTATTTCGTAGCATAATATGAACTCATTTATAAAAGCTTTTTCTTCATATTAGCATTTTATAAGTTTAAATTCGGGTAGTACCTACCCGTTAAGTTCATACTTAGTAGCTAATATACAATTCAACTACTACAATTCTATATGAAAAACTGATTTTAATAATATTTCGCGTTCAAACTTTTACACAATATTTTACAAACTTACAATACCGCTTATTTTACATATAGCATGAAATATAGCACACAATAAATTTGATACAAGATGGTTGTGAAGATAATTCTAGCTAGTACACAAGTCGTTCAGCAAAGGCAATAAAGACACGTAATTCATACATCCAGAAACAAGTCATGCATTCTGGTTTTACTAGGATTACTTCCCATCCTTGGTCTTGTGGAACATAACTGTTATGGCCGTTGATAAGACAGCGTGTTGTAACGTCGTCAAAGGGACGAGGGTTACGTAATGTCCAACAGTCCCGTAACAATCTAAAAACCTCATTTCTTACCCCAATTACCGACTCCGTCACTTGTGGGAACGTTTTGTTTAATAGTTGTAGCCCGATGTTCTTGTTCTCACTTTGGTGAGAAGCGAACATTACTAATCCGTAAGCATAACATGCTTCTTTATGTTGCATGTTAGCCGCTTTTTCTAAATCACGAAGTCCAATATTCGGATATATTGAGTCAAAATAATTTCTTAACCCATTGCGTAAAATAGCATTTGGGTTCCCCGCAATATATGCATCAAAGTAAACACATCGTAACTTATGGATTTCCCAATGTGATATCCCCCATCTTTCGAACGAAAGCCTTTTATAAACCAAGGCATTCTTGGAACGTTCTTCGAATGTCTTACAAACTGATCTCGCCTTAAATAGTTGTGCCGAAGAATTCTGACCGACTCTAGACAAGATTTCATCAATCATGTCTCCGGGTAGGTCTCTTAAAATATTGGGTTGTCTATCCATTTTGTGTTTTTATACTGTAAAATAGACAAGAGTTAGATTCATAAAAAAAAATACTTATTAATACAAGCAATTTTTACATATATCATAAAGCATAAGCACACTATATTATATATATTACACCACACGAATACAACTATCTTATTCCGACTCGCTTGTTTCTTCTTCTTCTTCGGTTTTGGTTCGTTTTTCCAAGTTTCTAGGGATATATGACGTTCCCCTAATACGAGCCGTCGTTTTCCACATTGGTTTAGAAAAATCTGGTGGTTTAGAGGTTCCCGGGTCATTGTTACAACTTAAGGACTTCGGGGGTTGACGATATATATAAAGTTCATCGGGGTTGGAATTAGATTTCTCTATTTTTATGCCCTTTCCCTTATTATTTTCTTTTGCCTTTTTAAATTCAGTTGGGGTAATTTCTATAACATCATCGGAATTCTCGTCGGAATCCGATTCATCGGAGAATTAGTAATCCTCCCAATATTTTGCTTCCTTGGCGGAAACCCCATTGACCATAATTAACCTTGGTTGGTTGGTTGAGGATTTTCTTTTACTTAAACGTTTTATTATTTCCCCCACCGGTTCTATTTCTTCATCCGGTTCCGATTCTTCTTCCGGTTCCGATTCTTCTTCCGGTTCCGACTCTTCTTCCGGTTCCTCTTCGGGAACTTGTGAATCAGTCCACGAATCATTCCAATTTACATTTGACTCTTCATTATTATTAGGTGAGTCAATGGGACTTGTTCTAGAGGTAGAAATCTATCACATAATATCAAACGCGTTAAGAGATTAATATATCACATAATATTCACATGTTAAAAATATATAGTTTCCAACAAAATTTGTTAAGCAATCATTTTTCAAGTAAACACGGTCGAAGTCCAGACTCACTAATGCATCCTAACAAACTCGATAAGACACACTAATGCAAAATTCTGGTTCTCTAAGACCAACGCTCGGATACCAACTGAAATGTCCCGTTCTTATTGATTAAAAACGTTCCATATTAATTGATTTCGTTGCGAGGTTTTGACCTCTATATGAGACGTTTTTCAAAGACTGCATTCATTTTTAAAACAAACCATAACCTTTATTTCATAGATAAAGGTTTTAAAAAGCTTTACGTAGATTATCAAATAATGATAATCTAAAATATCCTGTTTACACACGACCATTACATAATGGTTTACAATACAAATATGTTACAACAAAATAAGTTTCTTGAATGCAGTTTTTACACAATATCATACAAGCATGGACTCCAAATCTCGTCCTTATTTAAGTATGCGACAGCGGAAGCTCTAAATAATTACCTGAGAATAAACATGCTTAAAACGTCAACAAAAATGTTGGTGAGTTATAGGTTTAACCTATATATATCAAATCATAATAATAGACCACAAGATTTCATATTTCAATACACATCCCATACATAGAGATAAAAATCATTCATATGGTGAACACCTGGTAATCGACATTAACAAGATGCATATATAAGAATATCCCCATCATTCCGGGACACCATTCGGATATGATATAAATTTCGAAGTACTAAAGCATCCGGTACTTTGGATGGGGTTTGTTAGGCCCAATAGATCTATCTTTAGGATTCGCGTCAATTAGGGTGTCTGTTCCCTAATTCTTAGATTACCAGACTTAATAAAAAGGGGCATATTCGATTTCGATAATTCAACCATAGAATGTAGTTTCACGTACATGTGTCTATTTTGTAAATCATTTATTAAACCTGCATGTATTCTCATCCCAAAAATATTAGATTTTAAAAGTGGGACTATAACTCACTTTCACAAATTTTTACTTCGTCGGGAAGTAAGACTTGGCCACTAGTTGATTCACGAACCTATAACAATATATACATATATATCAAAGTATGTTCAAAATATATTTACAACACTTTTAATATATTTTGATGTTTTAAGTTTATTAAGTCAACTGTCCTCGTTAGTAACCTACAACTAGTTGTCCACAGTTAGATGTACAGAAATAAATCAATAAATATTATCTTGAATCAATCCACGACCCAGTGTATACGTATCTTAGTATTGATCACAACTCAAACTATAGATATTTTGGAATCAACCTCAACCCTGTATAGCTAACTCCAACATTCACATATAGAGTGTCTATGGTTGTTCCGAAATATATATAGATGTGTCGACATGATAGGTCGAAACATTGTATACGTTTCTATGGTATCTCAAGATTACATAATATACAATACAAGTTGATTAAGTTATGGTTGGAATAGATTTGTTACCAATTTTCACGTAGCTAAAATGAGAAAAATTATCCAATCTTGTTTTACCCATAACTTCTTCATTTTAAATCCGTTTTGAGTGAATCAAATTGCTATGGTTTCATATTGAACTCTATTTTATGAATCTAAACAGAAAAAGTATAGGTTTATAGTCAGAAAAATAAGTTACAAGTAGTTTTTGTAAAGGTAGTCATTTCAGTCGAAAGAACGACGTCTAGATGACCATTTTAGAAAACATACTTCCACTTTGAGTTTAACCATAATTTTTGGATATAGTTTCATGTTCATAATAAAAATAATTTTCTCAGAATAACAACTTTTAAATCAAAGTTTATCATAGTTTTTAATTAACTAACCCAAAACAGCCCGCGGTTTTACTACGACGGCGTAAATCCGGTTTTACGGTGTTTTTCGTGTTTCCAGGTTTTAAATCATTAAGTTAGCATATCATATAGATATAGAACATGTGTTTAGTTGATTTTAAAAGTCAAGTTAGAAGGATTAACTTTTGTTTGCGAACAAGTTTAGAATTAACTAAACTATGTTCTAGTGATTACAAGTTTAAACCTTCGAATAAGATAGCTTTATATGTATGAATCGAATGATGTTATGAACATCATTACTACCTTAAGTTCCTTGGATAAACCTACTGGAAAAGAGAAAAATGGATCTAGCTTCAACGGATCCTTGGATGGCTCGAAGTTCTTGAAGCAGAATCATGACACGAAAACAAGTTCAAGTAAGATTATCACTTGAAATAAGATTGTTATAGTTATAGAAATTGAACCAAAGTTTGAATATGATTATTACCTTGTATTAGAATGATAACCTACTATAAGAAACAAAGATTTCTTGAGGTTGGATGATCACCTTACAAGATTGGAAGTGAGCTAGCAAACTTGAAAGTATTCTTGATTTTATGTAACTAAAACTTGTAGAATATATGAAGAACACTTAGAACTTGAAGATAAAACTTGAGAGAGATCAATTAGATCAAGAAAATTGAAGAATGAAAGTGTTTGTAGGTGTTTTTGGTCGTTGGTGTATGGATTAGATACAAAGGATATGTAATTTTGTTTTCATGTAAATAAGTCATGAATGATTACTCATATTTTTGTAATTTTATGAGATATTTCATGCTAGTTCCCAAATGATTGGTTCCCACATGTGTTAGGTGACTCACATGGGCTGCTAAGAGCTGATCATTGGAGTGTATATACCAATAGTACATACATCTAAAAGCTGTGTATTGTACGAGTACGAATACGGGTGCATACGAGTAGAATTGTTGATGAAACTGAACGAGGATATAATTGTAAGCATTTTTGTTAAGTAAAAGTATTTTGATAAGTGTATTTAAGTCTTTCTTAAGTGTATAAATACATATTAAAACACTACATGTATATACATTTTAACTGAGTCGTTAAGTCATCGTTAGTCGTTACATGTAAGTGTTGTTTTGAAACCTTTAGGTTAACGATCTTGTTAAATGTTGTTAACCCAATGTTTATAATATTAAATGAGATTTTAAATTATTATATTATCATGATATTATCATGTATGAATATCTCTTAATATGATATATATACATTAAATGTCTTTACAACGATAATCGTTACATATATGTCTCGTTTAAAAATCATTAAGTTAGTAGTCTTGTTTTTACATATGTAATTCATTGTTAATATACTTAATGATATGTTTACTTATCATAGTATCATGTTAACTATATATGTATCCATATATATGTCATCATATAGTTTTTACAAGTTTTAACGTTCGTGAATCACCGGTCAACTTGGGTGGTCAATTGTCTATATGAAACATATTTCAATTAATCAAGTCTTAACAAGTTTGATTGCTTAACATGTTGGAAACATTTTATCATGTAAATATCAATCTCAATTAATATATATAAACATGGAAAAATTCGGGTCACTACAGTACCTACCCGTTAAATAAATTTCGTCCCGAAATTTTAAGCTGTTGAAGGTGTTGACGAATCTTCTGGAAATAGATGCGGGTATTTCTTCTTCATCTGATCTTCACGCTCCCAGGTGAACTCGGGTCCTCTACGAGCATTCCATCGAACCTTAACAATTGGTATCTTGTTTTGCTTAAGTCTTTTAACCTCACGATCCATTATTTCGACGGGTTCTTAGATGAATTGAAGTTTTTCGTTGATTTGGATTTCATCTAACGGAATAGTGAGATCTTCTTTAGCAAATCATTTCTTCAAATTAGAGACGTGGAAAGTGTTATGTACAGCCGCGAGTTATTGAGGTAACTCAAGTCGGTAAGCTACTGGTCCGACACGATCAATAATCTTGAATGGTCCAATATACCTTGGATTTAATTTCCCTCGTTTACCAAATCGAACAACGCCTTTCCAAGGTGCAACTTTAAGCATGACCATCTCTCCAATTTCAAATTCTATATCTTTTCTTTTAATGTCAGCGTAGCTCTTTTGTCGACTTTGGGCGGTTTTCAACCGTTGTTGAATTTGGATGATCTTCTCGGTAGTTTCTTGTATAATCTCCGGACCTGTAATCTGTCTATCCCCCACTTCACTCCAACAAATCGAAGACCTACACTTTCTACCATAAAGTGCTTCAAACAGCGCCATCTCAATGCTTGAATGGTAGCTGTTGTTGTTGGAAAATGCTGCTAACGGTAGATGTCGATCCCAACTATTTCCGAAATCAATAACACATGCTCGTAGCATGTCTTCAAGCGTTTGTATCGTCCTTTCACTCTGCCCATCAGTTTGTGGATGATAGGCAGTACTCGTGTAATGACCCAGAATTTTCCGACCAAATTATACTTATGAGATTAATATTTACATAAATTAAACCATACCAACATGATAAGCAATCCAAATTGTTGAGACTTGTGTTTTTGAAAAGAGTTTTACACAACGTTTGACCGTCCAATATGACCGATGATATCATGAACTATATAACATACGATAATTATATGTTTGTGTATATATATGTATTTATATATATTTAACATGATCTAAGGATGGTTTAACATCTCATTGTGTACTAATGACAATGAGTTATAAGTATATTTTGAAACTACTAACTTAAGTTTTCAAAACGATAACTATACGTAACATTCTTTGATATATATACTTATAATATATAATGCTTATACATGTATCGTATATATAAAGTATTTAATCACTTTTTAAGGACTTAAATACATAAAACAATATAAGTATATTCACAAAAGATAGCTATATTTGAATTCTCGTTCCGTTTCCTCAAGATTTCTATACGTATATCTAGGGTATATGTACCCATATCATACCCAGCTTCTATATGTATTTACTATTGGTATATACACATCAAATCAATATCCTAATCAACATTATTAATGCCCTAGATATGAGGTAACTAGGATTTGTCAAGTAGTATGAATTATTAGTAAGAAAACAAAATTAGGTATCCTTTTCTTTCTTTATAAACTAAAAACGTTTTTATAAATGAACACCATTTCTTCACTCCATTTTCTCATACCTACACCCTCATTTCTCTCTCAAAATACTCCTAACTTCATACTTGAGCATCTCCAAGTATTTTCCCCATCATTTAGCTTCAATTACAAGCCTTAAACACCATAATAAAACTCTTTCAAGAACATATCAAAATAACCACCCATTTGAAGAAGTTTACTTCCAACCTTTTGATCTAACTCCACCACTCTTTGATTCCAAGATTATTTCTTATCTTTTGCAGTAACTTTGTCCAAGTAACTTGAGGTAGTAACCTTGTTCATAATCTTATTCAATTCATATTCGTATAACTATCTTATTTTGTGGTATAAAATTTTAACAACAAGAACATAGTTTGAATGATTTCAAACTTGTTCGCAAACTAAATAGATCCTTCTAACTTGACTTTTAAAACACTTAAAGACCTGTAATATATCATAATGATATGCTAACCTAACAAGATATAACTTGGTTTTACAAAGAACATCTTAAAAACTGAATCTACGTCGTCGGAGTGCAACCGGGGGCTGTTTTGGGTTGGATAATTAAAAACCATCTTGAATTTTGAATTGGAAGTTCATGTTCTGGAAAAATGACATTTCTTATGAATATGTTAACACATAAAAATTTCATGGTTTAACTCAAAGTGTAAGTATTTTTAGAAAAATGATCATTAAATGTTGTTTTTATGATGGAAAATGATCACTTTCATAAGTTTCACCAAAGTTTGACCTATAACCTATGATTTCGAATACAAACTAAGGTATTTTCAGTTCATATTCTTAAAATTTGACTCGATCCAAGGAAGTGGCAAGTTGAACCAACAAAAACGGAGTTGTAATGAAGAAACTACGACTAAAACAAGATTGGGTATCCGAAGCTAGTTTAGCTACGAAAATATTTGGAGAAAAAGTAAATTAATCATATCTTTTCTAATTAATATGATATTTTAAATATATAATTACTTATGATTTGATTTTATATATTTCAGGACCACCCGTAAACAACACGAGAAGATTAATCATAAGACCTCATAATTGTACGCAACACGTCATTTGACAACACGGTACTTTATGTACGCAACACGTCATTTGACAACATGGTACCATGGGTCGAGATTAATTCTGATCAATACGAATACGATGGGGTCTTTATTTATTTTATTTAAGCAACTAATTGTGGACCACTACCATCGTACTGCTAACTACGGACTAAAAAAATATTAAAAGTATTAATAGTATATATATATGTAACGATTACTTAAAAAAGAAAATATGTTGATATATTATATATATGGTTAGGTTCGTGATATCTATCGGATACCAAGTATAATTAAATACCTTCAAGGCAAAAGTGAGTTTCATTTGCTCCCTTTTATATATATTTTTGGGACTGAGAATACATGCGCTGTTTTTATAAATGTTTTACGAAATAGGCACAAGTACTAAAACTAATTCTACGTGGGTTTAAACCAGAAATATACCCTTAGCTTGGTAACATTAAACTACTTGTCTATGTACGGTAGGCGCGAATCCTAAAGATAGATCTATTGGGCCTGACAAACCTCATCCTGACTATGGGATGCTTTAGTACTTCGAAGTTATTTTAAACACACCTGATCTGGTATACTTCAGAGGGTAAAACATGAACGTTAAGGCTTGTTACCGGGTGCCTACAATTTATAGAATACTTTTATACACTTGCGAGTGTACATATATTTATAAACGAAAATCTTGTGGTCTATTAATATATTGAAATGATTGTTATGATAAACCTATGAACTCACCAACCTTTTGGTTGACACTTTAAAGCATGTTTATTCTCAGGTATTAAAGAAATCTTCCGCTGTGCATTAGCTCACTTTAAGGATATTACTTGGAGTCATTCATGGCATATTTTGAAAGACGTTGCATTCGAGTCATTGAGTTCATCAAGATTATTATTAAGTCAATTATAGTTGGATATATTATGAAATGGTGTGCATACCGTCAATTTTCGTTGTAAAGAAAGTTTGTCTTTTAAAAACGAATGCAATGTTTGTAAAATGTATCATATAGAGGTCAAATACCTCGCGATGTAATCAACTATTGTGAATCGTTTATAATGTATATGAACGGGTCATTTCAGTTGGTATCAGAGCGGTGGTCGTAGCGAACCAGGTCTTGCATTAGTGTGTCTAACTAGTAGTTGTTAGGATGCATTAATGAGTCTGGACTTCGACCGTGTCTACATGTCAAAAGTTTTGCTTATCATTTCTAGTCGGAAATCACCTGCTTATCATCCTTAGGAAATTACCTGCTTATCATTCATAAGTCTAGACACGTTTTACTGCATTTACTGCATTGATAGTGTATAGACGAATTCTTATCTTAGCATATCTGTTATTGCGAACTTTGACTGATATCTTTTCAAAGATTCTCCGTAATTTACGGGATTTTGGTATTATATATACATATGTAAATTATGTATTGAAGAGTACCAAATCTAACTCCTATAATCTATTCCATACCAAAATTTCATTTTCCCCATTATACAAGATGGATTCTGCATCTAGTTCGAATTCTTCAGATTCCGACAGTTATGCCGATATGGATTTCCATTCGGGCTCCGAAAGGAGCATCACCGGAATGGATCAACCAATTTCCCATCATCTATTCTGGATGAATTGGGGATGGGTTCGTAATATACTAAATCACTGGAGACAAGAAGAAGGTGATCCATTCCGTCCACCAAATTGCCCTCTTGGCGATGAACCTGAAGCACTTACCGGCGAACCTATTCGAAACACCATTTTCTCTTTCATTTCTAGAGTATCTCATCACGATTATATACTATCCCATATTACAAATCTTGTTCATTCGCTCGCTCCAACCGCCAATCATCCCGGTGTACTAGCAGAAGTTAACGAACTTCGCGCTCGCGTGACGGCTTTGGAGAACATGGTGCGAAGGTTGCAAACACCAGCAGCAGCACCAGCAGCATAATCAGCACCACTATCAATAACATCAACAATACCATCATCACCACTAACAAACAACATCCGCATCACACGTCTCGACATCTTAATCTGTCATACAAACATCAACATCATACGCACCATAGATACCAAGGAGTACCAACAATAATGAACGATGAAGTATTGATCCATAACTTCATTGATGTTCTGCGAAGAATATGTGATTTCAAAAAGTTTTAGAGATTTCTTATTCTAGCTCAAACTGAAAAGCAAATGAGATTAATATCATATTAACTCATTAAATTCATGATTTCATCTGAAGAAAATATATATGTATATATGTTTTCATAAAGATTGTAATTTAAAGTTCTTTTGTACAAAATATTAATGGTGAAATTTTTTTTTTAACGGGTAGGTAATACCCGAGGAATAATTAGATTTCATCTTAATAAGTTACATTGTACATTCGTCGAAGCTGATTCAACAGTCATTTACTATCCTACTTACAACCACCGATATACGTATCCGTTCACCGTAGAATAACCATTTTCATTCAATTTCATATTTGGATTTTGACTTCCCAGAATCCAACAAGTGGCATATGAAGAAAACATATGACAAAATAAAATCTGTTAGAAACAAACAAATTAACTATGAAAAATTTTGTTAAGAATCCACGCTAACTGTTCCAGCTAACTGTTCCTAGCTAACTGATTACATTTTATTTATCGCAGTTTATTTATTGCAATTTAATTATCGTATTTTTATTTATCGTCATTTAATTTCTGTAATTATTTTACGCACTTTAAATATCGGGACACGTATACAATGTTTTGACATATCATATCGACGCATCTATATATATTATTTGGAATCACCATAGACACTCTATATGCAGTAATGATCGAGTTCTCTATACAGGGTTGAGGTTGATTCTAAAATAATATATATAGTTTGAGTTGTGATCGAGTCTGAGACGTATAAGGGTCACGACACGTATTAATTAATTCGTATATTATATATTAAACTATATATGAATTATTGGACTGTTACTGTGGACTATCGATTGTGGACTAATGACATTGGACAATTAAAATGAATTAAAATATTGATTATAACATATGAAACTAAACATTTCTTAAAGATTGCCACTTGATTTCATCTTAAACCTCATTGTATCTCGATGATTACAATCAGCGTTCAAATCTATCATGATTCTTAAAAACACCTCAATCGAGAGGATAAACCAACCGCACTTCATCTACGGAAGAAAAGATTGATGCATATAGTTATGCACCTGAAAAATCCTCGGAAACTGAGTAAACGTTTGACACGTATCTGTTCTAGTTCCTTTGACATTGTTATTACCGAAGATTGTTTTGCAATCCCTTTCCAAAGTAGCTAATTTTGTCACAGCTCCAGCAAGTCAACTCCGACTTTTCATCCGAAACAACTTTATTATAACCGCGATATATATGCGTACTCTTTATTGTTACTGGGGAACCTTTTATATTCCACAATATTACCATCAGCGATTAATCATTCTAAAAACACAATTCTCCTGAAACTACCTCGGTTTGATAACCGATGACCCAAATCAGTTAACTTTGAAAATGCTGACGAAGCAGCATGTTGTAGATGATCTTAATGGCCAAAAGTTTGATGATAAAGAAAGGATGTTAGGAACGCTCGATAGAAAATTTAGTACCGAAAAGCGGATTATGCGAAACTATGAAGAAAGCCGTGGACAAATCACAAAGAATAAGTTTGCCTTCAAAGAATCCAAATGATTCTGTGCCTGCTAAAATCGTTAGCAAACATCTTATTTCTCATTCTAAACCTTCACAGATAAATCTTCTTCATCATCCATTGATATTAGAAATTCTAAGATATTCTCGTATGTTCTATTATAAATATCCTCCATATTTCTGGCGATATTTTCACAACTATTCTTATCTGAGATCATTTATCTCTCCGTAATATCTGCAACATAAAAGAAACTGTGTTAGTTTCTAAATTCTGAAACCTTCGAGTTTAAAATATGAATGTTTTGAAGTAGTGTTAGGAACTGAAGCATGGATTAGTATAATATAATGACAGTTGATCAACGTCATTATATTACAGTAAGTCATGCTGAGTTTCTAATGAAGCATGATGATTCACAGTACCGTCATCATGTGCCATTTACACGACTCTTACATTCTATCTAATCTCTAAACATATCAAGAGAATATTTTTCTGGATGACTCGGTCTTCTCCAAGGTATTCTGGTAATTTAACAAATCAAAATCATTCTATTACCATTTTCTTCTTAGAGCATTAGCTATGTTCATTCTAAATTTCATATCTACGAATTCCGGACCATTACTCGCTTGACTCGAAGTTGGGAAGAGAAAACGAAAGCATGAAGCTTCGAAAAATAATGAAGAATATAAACTCCGATAATAACCCCGAAATTACAAACCGTATATATCGATGCAGATAGCAATATAGAGACACGGGAGAATTAGAAACACTATAAACACAAGAGTATAGTAGAAGTAAATAGATTCTTCTGGTGGTAGATGAAAAAGAAGAATGATAGATATAAAAGTTAGGAGTATATCAAAAATCAGGACTGGATGAAGCATATTGATGAATGCTTTAAAGTAAGAATCAAGGGAGAAAGAATAGAAGGTGTAAGTCGTGGAAAATAAGGAAAAGAAGGGGTGAATTTATAGTGAAATATCCGACAGAGCAATCGAAACAGATTATTGCATATAATCAAAGAAGATCCTGATTTCCTTAATCACCAAAGAACCAAATCTTGTTACGTAAGATTCTCTTTAAATCCCTTAAATCCAGGAAATCAATCATAACTACGTCATCGGTTAAGACGAATATATTTTACTCATCTCACTCTTTTACGATAGTCTCATTTATATTCTTCGCATAATCGAATCATTTTATCTACATTACTCAATGATGATAAAACTCCATTATCACCTTATATTTGTCATGAAAACCTTCTTATTGTTATCCATAACAACCTCTATCAAATTTCGGGGACGAAATTTCTTTAACGGGTAGGTACTGTAATGACCCGGAATTTTCCGACCAAATTATACTTATGAGATTAATATTTACATAAATTAAACCATACCAACATGATAAGCAATCCAAATTGTTGAGACTTGTGTTTTTGAAAAGAGTTTTACACAACGTTTGACCGTCCAATATGACCGATGATATCACGAACTATATAACATACGATAATTATACGTTTGTGTATATATATGTATTTATATATATTTAACATGATCTAAGGATGGTTTAACATCTCATTGTGTACTAATGACAATGAGTTATAAGTATATTTTGAAACTACTAACTTAAGTTTTCAAAATGATAACTATACGTAACATTCTTTGATATATATACTTATAATATATAATGCTTATACACGTATCGTATATATAAAGTATTTAATCACTTTTTAAGGACTTAAATACATAAAACAATATAAGTATATTCACAAAAGATAGCTATATTTGAATTCTCGTTCCGTTTTCTCAAGATTTCTATACGTATATCTAGGGTATATGTACCCATATCATACCCAGCTTCTATATGTATTTACTATTGGTATATACACATCAAATCAATATCCTAATCAACATTATTACTACCCTAGATATGAGGTAACTAGGATTTGTCAAGTAGTATGAATTATTAGTAAGAAAACAAAATTAGGTATCCTTTTCTTTCTTTATAAACTAAAAACGTTTTTATAAATGAACACCATTTCTTCACTCCATTTTCTCATACCTACACCCTCATTTCTCTCTCAAAATACTCCTAACTTCATACTTGATCATATCCAAGTATTTTCCCCATCATTTAGCTTCAATTACAAGCCTTAAACACCATAAGAAAACTCTTTCAAGAACATATCAAAATAACCACCCATTTGAAGAAGTTTACTTCAAACCTTTTGATCTAACTCCACCACTCTTTGATTCCAAGATTATTTCTTATCTTTTGCAGTAACTTTGTCCAATTAACTTGAGGTAGTAACCTTGTTCATAATCTTATTCAATTCATATTCGTATAACTATCTTATTTTGTGGTATAAAATTTTAACAACAAGAACATAGTTTGAATGATTTCAAACTTGTTCGCAAACTAAATAGATCCTTCTAACTTGACTTTTAAAACACTTAAAGACCTGTAATATATCATAATGATATGCTAACCTAACAAGATATAACTTGGTTTTACAAAGAACATCTTAAAAACTGAATCTACGTCGTCGGAGTGCAACCGGGGGCTGTTTTGGGTTGGATAATTAAAAACCATCTTGAATTTTGAATTGGAAGTTCATGTTCTGGAAAAATGATATTTCTTATGAATATGTTAACACATAAAAATTTCATGGTTTAACTCAAAGTGTAAGTATTTTTAGAAAAATGATCATTAAATGTCGTTTTTATGATGGAAAATGATCACTTTCATAAGTTTCACCAAAGTTTGACCTATAACCTATGATTTCGAATACAAACTAAGGTATTTTCAGTTCATATTCTTAAAATTTGACTCGATCCAAGGAAGTGGCAAGTTGAACCAACAAAAACGGAGTTGTAATGAAGAAACTACGACTAAAACAAGATTGGGTATCCGAAGCTAGTTTAGCTACGAAAATATTTGGAGAAAAAGTAAATTAATCATATCTTTTCTAATTAATATTATATTTTATATATAATTACTTATGATTTGATTTTATATATTTCAGGACCACCCGTAAACAACACGAGAAGATTAATCATAAGACCTCATAATTGTACGCAACACGTCATTTGACAACACGGTACTTTATGTACGCAACACGTCATTTGACAACTTGGTACCATGGGTCGAGATTAATTCTGATCAATATGAATACGATGTGGTCTTTATTTATTTTATTTAAGCAACTAATTGTGGACCACTAACATCGTACTGCTAACTACGGACTAAGAAAATATTAAAAGTATTAATAGTATATATATATATGTAACGATTACTTAAAAAAGAAAATATGTTGATATGTTGATATATTATATATATGGTTAGGTTCGTGATATCAATCGGATACCAAGTCGAATTAAATACCTTCAAGGCAAAAGTGAGTTTCATTTGCTCCCTTTTATATATATTTTTGGGACTGAGAATACATGCGCTGTTTTTATAAATGTTTTACGAAATAGGCACAAGTACTAAAACTAATTCTACGTGGGTTTAAACCAGAAATATACCCTTAGCTTGGTAACATTAAACTACTTGTCTATGTACGGTAGGCGCGAATCCTAAAGATAGATCTATTGGGCCTGACAAACCTCATCCTGACTATGGGATGCTTTAGTACTTCGAGGTTATTTTAAACACACCTGATCTGGTATACTTCAGAGGGTAAAACATGAACGTTAAGGCTTGTTACCGGGTGCCTACAATTTATAGAATACTTTTATACACTTGCGAGTGTACATATATTTATAAACAGAAATCTTGTGGTCTATTAATATATTGAAATGATTGTTATGATAAACCTATGAACTCACCAACCTTTTGGTTGACACTTTAAAGCATGTTTATTCTCAGGTATTAAAGAAATCTTCCGCTGTGCATTAGCTCACTTTAAGGATATTACTTGGAGTCATTCATGGCATATTTTGAAAGACGTTGCATTCGAGTCATTGAGTTCATCAAGATTATTATTAAGTCAATTATAGTTGGATATATTATGAAATGGTGTGCATACCGTCAATTTTTGTTGTAAAGAAAGTTTGTCTTTTAAAAACGAATGCAATGTTTGTAAAATGTATCATATAGAGGTCAAATACCTCGCGATGTAATCAACTATTGTGAATCATTTATAATGTATATGAACGGGTCATTTCAACTCATGTCTAGACGAGTTCCTAATGCTTGCTGTAATGTCTGCCAGAATCTTGAAAATAAATCTGCCATCCCTATCAGAGATAATAGAGATTGGTATTCCATGTCTGGAGACGACTTCCTTCAAATACAGTCGTGCTAACTTCTCCATCTTGTCATCTTCTCTTATTGGCAGGAAGTGTGCTGATTTGGTGAGACGATCAACTATTACCCAAATATTATCAAAACCACTTGCAGTCCTTGGCAATTTAGTGATGAAATTCATGGTAATGTTTTCCCATTTCCATTCCGGGATTTCGGGTTGTTGAAGTAGACCTGATGGTTTCTGATGCTCAGCTTTGACCTTAGAACACGTCAAACATTCTCCTACGTATTTAGCAACACCGGCTTTCATACCCGGCCACCAAAAATGTTTCTTGAGATCCTTGTACATCTTCCCCGTTCCAGGATGTATTGAGTATCTTGTTTTATGAGCTTCTCTAAGTACCATTTCTCTCATATCTCCAAATTTTGGTACCCAAATCCTTTCAACCCTATACCGGGTTCCGTCTTCCCGAATATTAAGATGCTTCTCCGATCCTTTGGGTATTTCATCCTTTAAATTTCCCTCTTTTAAAACTCCTTGTTGCGCCTCCTTTATTTGAGTAGTAAGGTTATTATGAATCATTATATTCATAGATTTTACTCGAATGGGTTCTCTGTCCTTCCTGCTCAAGGCATCGGCTACCACATATATATCATGTTAACTATATATGTCATCATATAGCTTTTACAAGTTTTAACGTTCGTGAATCACCGGTCAACTTGGGTGGTCAATTGTCTATATGAAACATATTTCAATTAATCAAGTCTTAACAAGTTTGATTGCTTAACAT
This sequence comes from Rutidosis leptorrhynchoides, assembly GCF_046630445.1. Classification (NCBI taxonomy): domain Eukaryota; kingdom Viridiplantae; phylum Streptophyta; class Magnoliopsida; order Asterales; family Asteraceae; genus Rutidosis; species Rutidosis leptorrhynchoides. The sequence continues at coordinate 28,049,923 of NC_092335.1, forward strand.
GTTGGAAACATTTAATCATGTAAATATCAATCTCAATTAATATATATAAACATGGAAAAATTCGGGTCACTACAATATTAACCCTTCGTCATTGGGGTTATATAAGTCCACCTCACACGCCCATGTGATAACGTACACACAAAGTGTGCACCTCGCCAAAGTGGTCAACCAAAACGCACAACCGTGCCAATTGGACCTATACACAAGTCCAACAATTCCACCTATACGAGAAGCGAGCTCTATAAGCGAGAACCCTTTCACCCGACCCGCACCCATCCTACACATACATATGCATATAGGATATTAACACTCACCTAGTCGCCTTGAAGAATGCTTCTAAGTAATCCGCAACGCGCCAAATGGAAAGTACCTATTCCATTATCACAAACACAACAACACAATTATGGTTGACTTACAAACCAACCCAATTGACACCTAGTGCAAATTCGACCCATTTGCACTTCCAAGCACGAAACGCGCCCAAACTAACCAATATCCACTAACATGAGTGAAAATGGTCCTAACACACCGATTAAGCCCGAACACAAGTGTTAAACACATGTCATACCCATTTTGACACCAAAACCCTAATTTGACCCATTTCAAAATTAGGCAACCAAACACACCCAAAAGTGTTCCAACACTTCCATAATCACTAAACCTAGTGACTAAACTCACCATCAAACCCTAAACAAGGCCAAATCGTCAACCGACCCAAAACCCGTCGAGTGACAAGAATAACTAGTCACCATAAACCCATTTCATCACCTAAAAGGGTTTCACAACAAACTAACTCAAAACCCTAACTTGAATATCAAATTTAACAAATGAAATTCGAAGTTTGAGCTTACCAATACCACCACAACGTAGCTAGGAGCGAGATGAACAACTTTAGAACCCGAGCTTTTGCGAGGAATCGACTCCTTCCTCTCCAAATCCACCTCTCTCTCTCTAAACTTCTCTTCTCTCTCTAGATAAGGTTGAGAGTGTTTTTGGTTGGTGAGAAATGATCCAAAGTGATCAATGAATCAGCCTTGAAGGCTCCAAACCAGCACCCAAGTGAAATTACCATTTTGCCCCTTTTTAAACTAATTAAAACAGCTGGCCCGCCAGTTATGTTGGACGGCGTCCCAAACCCTGGACGGCGTCCCACCTTTCATTGCTGGACGGCGTCCCAAATCTTGGACGGCGTCCCATTTGCCTGAAACAGAAATCAGGGTCTTACAACTCTCCCCACTTAGAATCGATCACGTCCTCGTGATCCTCGTCACTTAACCGTACGGACCACACTCAAGGGTCCTCAACATAAGTCCCAATCCGACTTTCCCAAGCAATTCTTCCCAATGAATCACCTTTAACAACTAAAATCGTCACACACGATTTATCAAATCACAATTTAAGCACTAAAACCATGCTCAATCCCTCGCATCGGGAAAACTCCTCCAATCTCTGACCGAGATATCAAACCTCTAGCGTACCATTACCAAGTACAATGCTAAAGTAACCAAGTCACAACCTAAGGTCAGCAACTCGAAACGATAAAGACCAATCCAAACGAATCCCTACGAATAACACTTACCGCTAAACATCCCTTGTAGTGCGCAATACGACCAATACGAAACTACTGTAACATCATAATCCAATCGGTTAAAACCGATAGCGCCCAAACGACTATGGCAACGCTAATCCCAAGGTTTACAAAATCGACTACTGTCACACCCGTATCAACATGTGAGCGAAACACGGCTATCGCATCACTAATCATACAACATGGTCCGCACGACCCCACCATCGGTGTATAAAACAACCGATAGTTCCCGCAACATGGTCCTTACGACCTACCATTGGTGTATCAAACAACCAATAGATCACACGACATGGTCCTTACGACCCCACCATTGGTGTATAAAATAACCAATAGATCAAACAACATGAAGGCTGGCCGAAAACACACGCGCCTTAGTGAATCCGAACTACACGCGACTCACTACCTTCACCACAACAACAAACGGGATTGGCCGAACTACACGCGCCATAGTGAATCCGAACTACACGAGAGTCACTATCCCCGAAGAATGACTGAACTACACGAGTCATTTATGAATCCGAACTACACGAGACTCACTCCTCAATACAATGACCGAACCACACGAGTCATTTGTGAATCCGAACTACACGAGATCCACTTCCACAATAAGATGACCAAAACCACACGCGTCATCGTGAATCCGAAACCACACGCGATCCACTACCATGATGAAGTCAGCGGATCCCGAAGGTCATGCTCCACCAATCAATAATCCCATGATGAAGCCAGCGGACCCCGAAGGTCATGCTTCACCAATCTCAACACCGGACGAAGTCAGCGGACTCCGAAAGTCATGCTTCACCGATATAACACCTCGCTCATGATGAAGTCAGCGGACCCTAAAGGTCATGCTCCACCAATCGCATACTCCCATGATGAAGTCAGCGGACCCTAAAGGTCATGCTTCATCAATCCCCAACCATGATGAAGTCAGCGGACCCTAAAGGTCATGCTTCATCAATCAACTCCCTTTTGGCCTCGAACGACGAGTAGCGTAACATCGCGCTCTGCTACGCCATAGTGAATCCTAACGGATACCACTAACCATTCACACACTCGAGCATGAACCACCTATATCAAACATAGGCACAAAACAATAATTCTCTAGAAGAGAATCCGACACACACCTCCCTTAACCGAAGGATTTCACCTTGCTCGCCAAACACGTCCATTATCTCTCAACGAGACTTACCACATTACCACCTCGGTGATAATTCAAATCCAAACCATAAGTACAATTTATCCGAAATTGTACTCTACCACAAATCGACCAAAATCAGGTCTCGACAACATTTTTTTTTGGATCTACCAAAAGCATCATCCGAAATCTCACACTAAGACTTCCTCGTGCGGGAGTGTAACTCCCCCACTTGGAACCACGTTCCAATATCACAATTCGTACAACCGTACAATGCTACCAAAGGTAGACTTTACCAACAATTGGACTCACACGACCCATCACCACATCTTACCCCAACCTTGAGCACACGAAAGATTTCAATCACTCCCTAAACACTTCGAACGAAAAGTGTACCACAATTACACAAACTTTAATCCCGCAATCATCCAATTGCTATAGTTTGTCAAATTCCCACCTAGTCACTCATGTACCTACGGATTTCTCCAGTACCCTAAGTACAATGTAACCTCAACACCATCGGAGTCGAACACCACGCTAGTAGGTATAAAAGAGGCACCTAATGTTGCTTCACATAGACTCCTTTACCAACATTCATCGAGATCCAAAACTCTCGATCTCAAGGGTTTTAACCACCCGTCGAACCTCGTGGTTCATCAATTCAACACAAATGCGAACACGCGCTTAATATCCGAACACCGAAGCCTACACATATGGCTTGGTAGAAACAATTCCCAATACTAAGGAATGCTTGGTTGCGCCAAGTCTTACGCCCTTCGCCCGACAATCGAAACGTCACCATAGGGTACTTCCATTAGGAACGTCACCCATATCAATAACATGCACAACATAATGCATCTAATAAACTCAACTCAACGGCACATAATAAATAATCAAAGGACATATTTATTAAAATGAAACGTACCTTAACGTCTCCTTGCCGCACCTGTCCCCGCTAACTTGGGACACTCTGACTTACGATGTCCTTCTTCTTGGCAATGGAAGCACACCATGCCATCACCCCTTGGCACCGAACATTCCCAAGACTTGTGACCCCTCACGCCACAATTATAACACCTAGACGCACTAGAATCTGATATACTCGTCCGTGTACCACCCGTGCTCACACTCGGATCCTTAGTCCTCTTACTTGGAGCACCATACGACACAACCCTTCTCTCACTTGAAGGTTCACCAATCTTCGATCGCGAATACGACTCAAAACCTCTAACCACCGCGAATAATTCCGCAAACAACTTCGCGTAACCCCGGCTAATCTTACTCTTCAAGTCATCATTCAAAGTCTGATAGAAATCCTCCATCAACAAACGATCATTCTCCAAATACTCCGGGAAAAAACGAGCCTTCGCCATAAAGGTCGTCTTGAGAGTATTCAAATCCATAGAACCCTGTTGCAAATTTCGCAACTCATTACGCAATTCTGACAAGTCAGCCGAAGTCCGGAACTCCTCGAAGAATTCCTTCCTAAACTTGTCCCACGATAACGCCATAAACGCTTCACCGCCGACAAGATCAATCTTACCATCCAACCAATCCTTCGCCCTACCCCGCAACAAACTAGTAGCGAGTCTCGTCTTTTTCTCGGGAGGGCATTCAATAGTACGAAAACACCCTTCAACATCCGAAATCCATATGGTGCTAACCAAAGGATCCGGTTTCCCGTCATACATTGGAGGTTTAGTTCTCATGAAGCTCTTAAGACAATGCTCCATTTCACCACTATTTCGAAATTCGGAATACCTCCTATCCATTTCTTCTCGAAATGCACTCATTTGCTCCGCAACGGCGGCCGCAACTCTAGAGGTAAACTCCTCTTCATTCGTCTCGATCTCGTTTCGCATCGTCATTCTAAAGAATGCAAAACGATTAGTCTATGAACGTATAAAACCATACGCACAACACCGCCCCATCTTGCTCGACACTCGTGGTACATCACTTGTTAAACACGATTTGCACCCGTAATAAGGTTTACAAGTCCTTATTACGCACACACATCGTATCCCCTCGTTAGTACAACGACCATCTTGCTCGATGATATTCACAATGCAACATAAACACAAACATAACACAATCATATATTAATAATATCCACATATTAATATACACGTTAGTCCACCTATCAATTAAGGCACTAACCAAATTCCCATTCCTACCCGTAATCCTACAAGTCCCGCAACAAATAAGCACACACAAAAGTCTAAGTCTAGGCACCTATCTCAAGTCACCTAAATCTCTTAGACCATGCTCTGATACCACTTGTAACAACCCAACCCGTTATCCGACCAAAAACGTGTCATAAAAAAAATTTTCTGGAGCAGCACATCTGGACGGCGTCCAGCTATCTGGACAGCGTCCAGCTATCTGGACGGCGTCCAGCTATCTGGACGGCGTCCAGTTCTGGAGACTGGGACGGCGTCCAGCCATCTGGGACGGCGTCCAGAACAACTGCAAAATTCTGTTCAGCTTTACATTTACACGCGGGCGGAAAACCCGCTTCCCGACACTTTTAAACCAAAACGCTTTCGCAACTTGTTATAATAATTAAAACTAAGAGTTTTCCATAATAAAAACCGAGTTTTACAACACCGGGCCCACATCGACCGTTTTACAACTTTCGTACAAAACTACGAGTTTTCGGCCACATTAATTTTAACATTAAATAAAGACCGAGCATGGGATTGGGGATACGCTACCCAATCCTAATCAAATCCAAAAGCAAGTCTTCTAAAGCAAACTACGCAAGTCCACTAATTCCCGCTTACCCGATCCTCCGCATCCTTGCAAATCTATAAAAAAAGTCAACAACGAGAGGGTAAGCTAATGCTTAGTGAATGATAATATACTACATACATATATATGTATAAAATGGACACGCCACACAAATATCAAATACCGCATACCGAAGCATCCATGTATAAGGCAACTACACTAAGCATACCGTACGATCTCTAAGCAACAAGCTAAAGATATCAACAAGTAAGTTCACCAACGATGATGTGAACAACGCCAATAAGCTACACCCGGAGGATTAGCTACAACACAACAATACATTAATATATGTATACAATATATGTATATATATATATATATATATACACACATATATACACATATATATATATATACACACACACACACACATATATATATATATATATATATATATATATATATATATATATATATATATATATATATATATATATATATATATATATATATATATATATATATATATATATATATATATATATATATCTCGAATAACATAAATTGCTTACGTTTACAACACAATAACCATGGTTAACCAAATCTTCGCAAGGGAATGACTTCGCGAAATAAGTCATCGATGTTCATAACAACCATTAGTGCACTTAACACTTCGTACACTAACCCCACGGGTGGCATCTTAACACTTCGATACTTCACCCCGAGTGGTGTCTTAACACTTCGACACTTCACTCTTCATTTTACTTGAGGTGGCATCTTAACACGTCGATACTTCACCTCGAGTGGCGCCTTAACACATCGGCACTTCACCCTTTAACTTACTTGGAGTGGCATCTTAGCACATCGATACTTCACTCCGGGTGGTGTCTTAACACATCGACACTTCACCCCGGGTGGCGTCTTAACACATCGACACTTCACCCGTCATACTACTTTGAGTGGTGTCTTAGCACATCGACACTTCACTCGTCACGTGAACGTGGTGTCTTAGCACATCGACACTTCACATTTCACGCTACACAAATAAATACATTATATATCTACGCATATAATTATTCCACTCACTATATTAACCTTTCGTCATTGGGGTTATATAAGTCCACCTCACACGCCCATGTGATAACGTACACACAAAGTGTGCACCTCGCCAAAGTGGTCAACCAAAACGCACAACCGTGCCAATTGGACCTATACACAAGTCCAACAATTCCACCTATACGAGAAGCGAGCTCTATAAGCGAGAACCCCTTCACCCGACCCGCACCCATCCTACACATACATATGCATATAGGATATTAACACTCACCTAGTCGCCTTGAAGAATGCTTCTAAGTAATCCGCAACGCGCCAAATGGAAAGTACCTATTCCATTATCACAAACACAACAACACAATAGGGTTGACTTACAAACCAACCCAATTGACACCTAGTGCAAATTCGACCCATTTGCACTTCCAAGCACGAAACGCGCCCAAACTAACCAATATCCACTAACACAAGTGAAAATGGTCCTAACACACCGATTAAGCCCGAACACAAGTGTTAAACACGTGTCATACCCATTTTGACACCAAAACCCTAATTTGACCCATTTCAAAATTAGGCAACCAAACACACCCAAAAGTGTTCCAACACTTCCATAATCACTAAACCTAGTGATTAAACTCACCATCAAACCCTAAACAAGGCCAAATCATCAACCGACCCAAAACCCGTCGAGTGACAAGAATAACTAGTCACCATAAACCCATTTCATCACCTAAAAGGGTTTCACAACAAACTCACTCAAAACCCTAACTTGAATATCAAATTTAACAAATGAAATTCGGAGTTTGAGCTTACCAATACCACCACAACGTAGCTAGGAGCGAGATGAACATCTTTAGAACCCGAGCTTTTGCGAGGAATCGACTCCTTCCTCTCCAAATCCACCTCTCTCTCTCTCTAAACTTCTCTTCTCTCTCTAGATAAGGTTGAGAGTGTTTTTGGTTGGTGAGAAATGATCCAAAGTGATCAATGAATCAGCCTTGAAGGCTCCAAACCGGCACCCAAGTGAAATTACCATTTGGCCCCTTTTTAAACTAATTAAAACAGCTGGCCCGCCAGTTATGTTGGACGACGTTCCAAACCCTGGACGGCGTCCCACCTTTCATTGCTGGACGGCGTCCCAAATCTTGGATGGCGTCCCATTTGCCTGAAATAGAAATCAGGGTCTTACATCTACTCTTGAAAGATTAAGGTAGCAAGACTTTGTTGCTAAAGATTATAATAGCAAGACTTTGATGCTAAAGATTAAGATAGCAAGACTTTGTTGCTAAGTAGATTAGAATACATAATAAAAGTGTAGAATAGAAATAATTTGAAGGTTGGTTATATATTCCAACTCTTGATTACAACCCTATTTATAGACTAACAAAAACTAACTTACTTAACCTCTAAGAAATCTTAGGAGGTAAGTATCACAAATATCGATAATTTCTTAACAAGTAAGAAAACTAAAATATCTAAGTATTCTTTATAGATAAGAATTCTTAATAACTAAGAATACTTAATAATTAAGAAAACTTAATAGCTAAGAATACTTAAAGACTAAGAATACTTAATAGATAAGAATCCTTAATGGATAAGAATACTTAATGGCTAAGTATCCTTAATGGATAAGAATCCTTAATGGATAAGAATACTTAATGGTTAAGTATCCTTAATGGATAAGAATACTTAAAGGGTAAGACAAATGTCTAATAACAATCATAGATACACTAACACTCCTCCTTAAGATTGTTATTGGACATCATAAGTCGAGTCTTCAATTGATCTAGCTTCATTCCCGTAAGAGACTTTGTAAGCATATCTGCCAATTGATCATCAGAGGTACAGTATTTCAGCTTGACTTCTCTATTCTTCTCGGCTTCTCGAATAGCATGATATTTGACATTGATGTGTTTTGTTCTTCCGTGTTGCACTGGATTCTCTGCTATAGCAATAGCAGACTTGTTATCACAATAGATGACTGTTGGACTTTCTTGAGTTAGATCCAAGTCGGACAACAGCTTTCTTATCCAAACAGCATGATTCACAGCAGCCGCGATTGCAATATATTCTGTCTCTGTAGTAGATTGTGCGACAACACTTTGCTTCTTTGAGTTCCAGCAAAATGCACCTGAACCAAGATTGAAAACATAAACAGAAGTACTATTCATATCATCAACACTTCCAGGCTAATCACTATCAGAATATCCTTCAAGTTTCACATCTTTGTTTCTCTCGAACATAATCCCCAAATCGAGAGAACCTTTTAAGTATCTTAAGACTCTCCTGGCAGCTGAGAACTAGTTGGTGAAGTCATAAACCTTGATAACAAACTAGCTGCATAAGCTAAATCGGGTCTTGAGATTGCCAAATATAATAGACTCCCTATAATACTTCTGTATAGAGTTGGATCAACTAGCTTATCTCCATCTTCTTTAGACAACTTGCAATTTAAAACAAGTGGTGATGTGACTGGTTTGCATGAAAACATGTTGAATCACTTGAGCATGTCACTTGCATACTTTTTCTGAGAAATATAAACACCATTAGTTTGTTGATTAATTTTCATGCCAAGAAAATAATGCACGAGTCCCAAATCTAACATTTCAAATTCAGATTTCATTTGTTTCTTGAACTCCTCAACAAGTCTATCGTTGCTCCCGATTACAAGTAAATCATCAACATAAAGAGAGATAATCAGTACCTCTTGAGAATTTAATTGTTTCACATAAAGAGTTGACTCATTTGGACTCCTCCTGAAATTATGATTTATCAAATGAGCATCAATCTTGGAATACCAAGCCCTTGGTGCTTGCTTTAGACCATAAAGTGCCTTATATAGTCTGTATACTTTATCTTCTTGACCGGCTACTTAATCTCCTCCTCAAGTTCAGCATTCAAAAATGCAGATTTCACATCAAGATGATGAATTTTCAAATTGCGTTGAGCAGCTATAGCTAACAAGTCTATCGTTGCTCCCGATTACAAGTAAATCATCAACATAAAGAGAGATAATCAGTACCTCTTGAGAATTTAATTGTTTCACATAAAGAGTTGACTCATTTGGACTCCTCCTGAAATTATGATTTATCAAATGAGCATCAATCTTAGAATACCAAGCCCTTGGTGCTTGCTTTATACCATAAAGTGCCTTATATAGTCTATATACTTTATCTTCTTGACCGGCTACTTAATCTCCTCCTCAAGTTCAGCATTCAAAAATGCAAATTTCACATCAAGATGATGAATTTTCAAATTGCGTTGAGCAGCTATAGCTAACAATAACTTGATCACATCATGACGAGCAACTGGAGCGAAAGTCTCCCTAAAATTCACACCGGAAATTTGAGAATATCCTTTCGCTACCAACCGTGCTTTGTGTTTATGAACTGAACCATCAGGTTGAAACTTAGTTCTAAACACCCATTTGACACCTATTGCATTCTTACCCTTTGGCAAATCAACAAGCTTCCATGTTTCATTTTTCTTAATCATTTTAAGCTCTGCTTTCATGGCTTCATTCCATTCATCATGTTTAGAAGCTTCAATATAGCTTTCGGGCTCCATAATAACATGGTTACAAGACTCGTATATATCAGCAATTTTTCTGGTTCTCAGAACTTCGGTGTCAGTTGTGTCTTCGACATCAAATTCTGGATCATCATAATGAGATTCATTTTGGAGACTTAAAATAGAAGCTTCATGCCTTTTAACTTCTTTCATATTCCAATCCCAGCAGGCTCCTTCATCAACAGTCACATCTCTACTAATTGCAATTTTACAATCAGTCAAATCGTATATTCTATATCCCTTTGACTCTGTCGCATAGCCAACAAAAATTCCTTTTTCTAGCTTTAGCATCAAGTTTTGTCCTCTTGACATCTGGAATATGATAGTAACAAATAGAACCAAATACCTTCAAATGTTTGACTGAAGGTTTGATTCCTGACCAAGCTTCAACCGGAGTCTTATTACTCACAGCTTTTGTTGCTAATCGGTTGAGCAAATACACAGAAGTTGCAACGGCTTCTGCCCAAAATGTCTTGGTTAGATTCTTTTCAAAAATCATTGATCTTGCCATCTCCATAACTGTTCTGTTTTTCCTCTCAGAAACTCCGTTTTGTTGTGGTGAGTATGGAACCATGACTTGATGAATTACTCTTTGTTGTTGAAGGAAGTCTTCAAATTCATTTGAAGTATACTCTCCACCATTGCCAGTTCTCAAAATACGCAAAGTATTGCCACTTTGCACTTCAACAAGTTTCTTGAAATTCTTGAAGATAGAAACAACTGAAGCTTTATTGTTAAGAAAATAGACCCAACACATCCGTGTGTAATCATCGATAAAAAGTATAAAATACTTGTTGCCATTCCAGGATGGTATAGACATAGGACCACAAATATCAGAATGTATGATTTCTAACTTGTGTGTGGCTCTTGTCACACTAGATTTTGAGAAAGACAACCTGTGATTTTCCCCAATTCACACCCCTCACATTTAAGATCAACTTCGGTAACTATAGGCAAATCTTTGACTAGTTGGGTGGTATACATGTGCTTCAGTGTTCGGTTATTGAAACGGACGAATCTTTTATGCCATATCATACTATTATCTTCCACAACATGATAAGCACTTTCATCTACAAAATCGATCTTTAAGTAGAAACTATCATCTACCATATCAAGATTTGCTAATACTGAACCGGTAGAGTCAGAGATGCAACAACGAGAATTCTTAAAATTCACACCGTAGCCATTTTTCATCATTTTTGTAACACTTAACAAATTTTGATCAAGGTCAGGAATATATAAGACATCAGAAATATATTTAGTACCTTGCTTTGTTTTAAACGCAATGGTGCCTCTCCCTTTAGCTTGAACAATTCTTCCATCACCGAGCTTCACTTTAGTATTGATTTTAGTATCAAGATTACAAAAGTATGACAACTCTGGAGTCATATGGCTAGTGCACCCACTATCAAGAAGCCATGTAAGTCTTCTTAAACTTTTATTGACATGTGAGGCCATGAATAAGTGTTCATTTTCCTCCTGATTTTCCTCAGTGACATTTGCCAACTAAAGTTCCTTTGTTTGGCCTTGATTTTTCTTTGCTCTACAATATCTCTCAATATGTCCAAACTTTTTGCAAAAATTGCACTTAAAGTTTGGTTTATCTTTGAACCAACAATCAACTTCTTGATGATTTGTATTTTGACAAACTTTACATGGAGGGAAAGTACCTTTCTTTGATGTTGAAGAGGAGCTTCGTGAGTTTGAACTTTTATTTCCTTTATAATTTCCTCTCTTATATGTGTTTTCTCTTGAATTTCCAGCCTTGTTATTTTTGAAAGAATATTGAAAAGCACCTTCAACCTTTTCTTCGGATCTCATAGAGACCCTCTGTTCTTGTGCTTGAAGCTTACTGGTTAGTTCAGAAACCGTAAGCATGCTAATATCACAAGATTCTTCTATTGCGGAAATTTTGGCTTCAAACTTTTGAGGGACACTTATCATTATCTTCTCCACCACTTTCTGGTCTGAAATCTTATCACCATGAAGTCTAATTTGATTAACAACATCCATTATTCGCGATGAATAATCTTTCATGAGTTCATCATCATTCATTTTCAACAATTCAAACTCTCGTCTGAGAGTCAATAATCTGACAGCTTTTACTCTATTAGAACCTTCATAGGTATCTTGGATTTTATCCTACACAGCTTTTGGTGTGTCCAAGTCCATTATTGAGGTGAAAATTTGATCAGCAAGTCCTGAATGTAAACAGGTAAGTGCCCTATCTTTCTTCAGCAACTCTTCTTCATAATTTTTTAGTTGAGCAACAGTTGGGTTTGCTCTGAGTGCTGGAGGATCTTCATCAGTCTTTACAACCTTCCATAAACCTTGAGACTTCAAATATGTCTTCATCTTTACTGTCCAAATATGATAGTGCAACCCATTAAATGTTGGAATTGCTGGAGCAGTTGAACTAGATGCCATGTCTAGTCTAAAATTGTATTATCGTGAATATAACAGCCCCTTAAGAAGAAAGCTATGATACCACTGTGAATGTTCAAGAATAGAATATAAATCTACTCTTGAAAGATTAAGGTAGCAAGACTTTGTTGCTAAAGATTAGAATAGCAAGATTTTGATGCTAAAGATTAAGATAGCAAGACTTTGTTGCTAAGTAGATTAGAATACATAATAAAAGTGTAGAATAGAAATAATTTAAAGGTTGGTTATATATTCCAACTCTTGATTACAACCCTATTTATAGACTAACAAAAACTAACTTACTTAACCTCTAAAAAATCTTAGGAGGTAAGTATCACGAATATCGATAATTTCTTAACAAGTAAGAAAACTAAAATATCTAAGTATTCTTTATAGATAAGAATACTTAATAACTAATAATACTTAATAATTAAGAAAACTTAATAGCTAAGAATACTTAAAGACTAAGAATACTTAATAGATAAGAATCCTTAATTTATAAGAATACTTAATGGCTAAGTATCCTTAATGGATAAGAATCCTTAATGGATAAGAATACTTAATGGTTAAGTATCCTTAATGGATAAGAATACTTAAAGGGTAAGACAAATGTCTAATAACAATCTTAGATACACTAACATTTTTGAACCTTATTAATTTTATCAACACCAACATCCAGATTCATACTCCCAACATTAGAAAACAAACCCTAAGAAATTGATAGCGAAATAATGCGTATCGTCTATGTCTATTATCTATTACTCCGTATTATAACAATTACAAAGAGGGCTATTTATAACCACCAGTCGAGGTTAGGTTTAACGATGGCAACAAAATTTTTTTTAATTAATAATAGGATAATAATAATAATAATGATAATAATAATAAATAATAAATAATAATACAAAATTTCCTAAATCGTCCCTGTGTTTTACCCTTTTATCCTAAACCGTCCCTGTGTTAATGAAGCTGCTAAAATCGTCCTTAATTGCCCAAAATAGTCCCAAAATCGTCCCTGTGCTAAACTCCGTTAACCTAGACCGTCAGTTGCATGCCATGTGTTGGTTACGTGATGTAAAACCCTTTCATACTGCAGCTAATGTTTCATTTATATCCATAATCACTTTATACGATTAAAGCACACACTCACAGAATCAATGGCGGATAATGATGATGGTTGGTTCAAGAGACCTGATGGTTGTGATTACGACCACAAATCCGTATATGGTTAGTATGTGTACAATTATATTGTTCATCCTGTTTTTTTCATAAATATTTAGGGTTAATGATTACTGTAAGATATTGAAGAAGAACCAAATGTAAGGTTTTTATATTTTTGATTGTTTCAAGTGTACAGAATACAGATTACAGATTACAATTTTTTTGCTTAGGGATTTCTTGTTTAAAATACACTAATTCATAATTGTTACATATTGCACATTATTGTTACTGGTACATTGATTGATTTTTGATGGTTGCTTTTTTTTGTTTCAGATACATACAAAGAACTTTTTGCCATCAACTTACATCATCATGGTCAATTCATTAGTAACCCTAAAAGACAGTATGTTGGTGGAATGTAAAATCCATTTGATTTTGTTTATTGTTCATCATTTTCTATGGAAAAGCTAAATGTCATTGTAAAGGAGATTGGTAATTTAGATGATGAAGCTATGTGTTATCTGAAATGTCCCGTTCATATTGATTATAAACGTTCCATATTAATTGATTTCGTCGCGAGGTTTTGACCTCTATATGAGACGTTTTTCAAAGACTGCATTCATTTTTAAAACAACCATAACCCTTATTTTATCGATAAAGGTTTAAAAAGCATTACGTAGATTATCAAATAATGATAATCTAAAATATACCGTTTACAAACGACCATTACATAATGGTTTACAATAAGAATATATTACATCAAAAATAAGTTTCTTGAATGCAGTTTTTACATAATATCATACAAGCATGGACTCTAAATCTTGTCCTTATTTTAGTATGCAACAGCAGAAGCTCTTAATAATCACCTAAAAATAAACATGCTTAAAATGTCAACAAAAATGTTGGTGAGTTATAGGTTTAACCTGTGACGACCCGGAAATTTCCGACCAAATTTAAACTTAATCTCAATATGATTTCGACACGATAAGCAAAGTCTGTAATATTGAAGTCTCAAAAACTTTGAACTATATTCATGTAATCAATTACCCTTTGACTATGCTCGACGATTCACGAACAATAGATATGTATATATATATATATATATATATATATATATATATATATATATATATATATATATAAATGGTTAGATATAAATAATTATATATAATAATACATTAATAAATTATTAATTGTTGAAGTTAAGAATATAAAATAATAAACGATATAATAAAGTTATTTAAATAAATATGTATATATATATATATAGTATATTGAAACTAAATAATTTCGAGCTTAAATAATTAACGACTGTAATACTCGGTTGGTTTTTCGCTAGTGTTAGTATAGATCTAATACGAGTTTATGAAGATACAAAATAATTAGGTGTATTTTAAAACGAATCTATATATATAATATCTATAATTATTATATGTATATGTATATTATAATAAAATTTATAAATAATAAATATTCAATGAAATTTATTATATATTATATAACAAATCAATACTACATAAATAATAGATTACATTACAAGTAAAATATATATATATATATATATATATATATATATATATATATATATATATATATATATATATATATATATATATATATATATAGTGTTATACTAAGAAGATTATTATTACTTTTATTATTATTATTGTTATAAAAGCAATACAATTCATTATTATTAAAAATATCATTATTATGATAAATATTATTATTATTAGGATAACTATTATTAATTGTATTATTATTATGTTATTATTAAAAATTCTTTTATCAATATTATTATTATTATTATTATTATTATTATTATTATTATTATTATTATTATTATTATTATTATTATTATTATTATTATTATTATTATTATTATTATTAGTATTATTAATAGTATTAATATATTTATACTTGTTAAATTCTAAATTAATTAAGAATTATAATCAGATTTATACATATTGATATATAAATACTGATAAATAAAGTAGCTATATATACTGAGATTTATATCCAGATACAAAATAAAAATCAATATTTGGTATTAATAATATAATTATTTATTTAGGATTAATTAAAACAGAATAATGCAGTTACACAATTAAATTTAGTACGATCACTGTAATGGTTTTGTTTTCTGTCTTTGGAATCGAATCTAATCTATAATACCATCGAAAATCTATTAGCTTTTACTATTTTTTTTTCTTTCTTTTTTCTTACTGAATGATATTTTCTGTACTTCCTGTCTATGTTTGTTGATATGTCGATATCATGGTCAAAACAAAACAAAGTCGACTGATTATTGTTACAGTATTAATCAACAACTGATAATTTATATAGCCTGTTACAATTTGGGAAAAACAGGAAATAAAATGAGGTAAAAGAAGAAGTCGACCCCTGTTCTTGTACCCATTTATCAAAAGTTCAAAACCGAATTATTCTTCCAAATCTAAAAATGTAGTTGTCTTAGGAATCATCAAGTCAATTGATCTGCAAAGTTTCAATTCTCAATTCCTTGAATTAAGTAAGAATTTCGAAGTCAAAGTTTTTGATTTAAAAAGTCAAACAATTGTTCATGATTAAATTCGAGTTCAATGTTATGTTTTGAGTTTAATTGATGATGGAGAAAGTTTTTAGGAAGTATTTGAAACACAATTTGTGTTGTAAACTTAGTCTATAATGCTTCCAATCGCAAAATCAATATTTATTTTTTTATGTTCTTGTTCGTAACAGCAGCTATACTGTATCGTTTTTTTTTGTTTTTTTAAAATTTTTTTTACAAAACCTATCCATTATAGTTTAGTTCCAATTTAAATTTATATGTTTGATTAGGATTTTATTTAATGAATGATCGATTTTTATCTTTGGTCGATTTTTGACGGGAAGAAGTAGAAGAAGTAGGAACAAAAGGATGTACATGTTAAATACTTATAAACTGAATATAATTCCAGAAAGACAGAATTGGTTAAATGGTTAAGGTGTGTTTTCGTTATTCAAGTGGTCGGGGGTTCGAGCCCGGTTCAGGGCTATTCTTTTTGGAAAAGGATTTAAAAGGGTATACCTTATTATTATTATTATTATTATTATTATTATTATTATTATTATTATTATTATTATTATTATTATTATTATTATTATTATTATTATTATTATTATTATTATTATTATTATTATTATTATTATTATTAATATTATTATTATTATTATTATTATTATTATTATTATTATTATTATTGTTATTATTATTATTATGATAGTTGTTATTATTACTATTATTATTAATATCATGATTGTAATTATTATCACATTTATATCTATAAGTATTATAATTATTACTAGTGTTAGTATTATATTTATCATTATTATTAATATTATCATAATCATAATTATAAATATCATAATCATTATTATTATCATTATTGCTATAAGTATTACTAATATGTTGATTATGGTTAAAGTTTATCATTTATGTATTATAGCTATTGTTACTAATATATGTATTGTGACAAAACTTTCATTCATTATGATTATAAATACAAGTATGAATATTATATTTAGTATCACTAATAGTTGTATTATTATTATTATGTATAGGATTATTAATATTATTATTATGAGACTAATATAAGTTATCATTATTTTCATTAATATTAGTATTAGTATCACTTTTGTAACTATTGGTATATTATTATTATTAATAAATCATTTAGATCATAACTATCATAAACAGAAAAATTAATATTTTTACAAGTATTATTATTAATATCATCGTTAATATAACTAACAGAATTATCATTAACATAAGTATATTAATGTTATTATCATTATTTTTACTAATGATAACATAGTATAATTAGAACTACAGTTTCGATAAACAAATGAAATACGTACATAAATATATATATTTAACACACATAACATAACAAAATTTAATATTGTTATATACAAAATGAACATATAAAACATATATATAATAATAACATAAAAATGATATAACTAATACATTTATATATATATATATATGTGTGTGTTCAATTGCAACTATGTATATTAATAAATATACAAATGATATAGGTTCGTGAATTCGAGGCCAACCCTGCATTGTTCAATATAGTCATATGTATTTTTACTACAAAATACATTAGGTGAGTTTCATTTGCCCTTTTTACTCTTTACATTTTTGGGCTGAGAATACATGCAAATGCTTTATTAATTGTTTTACAAAATTTATATGTGTGAGTTTCATTAATCCCTTTTTAAATGCTTTCGCAATATATATTTTTGGGACTGAGAATACATGCGCTGCTTTTAGAACTATTTTACGAAATAGACACAAGTAATCGAAACTACATTCTATGGTTGGATTATTAAACCGAATATGCCCCTATTTAGTCTGGTAATCTAAGAATTAGGGAACAGACACCCTAATTGACGCGAACTCTAAAGATAGATCTATCGGGCCCAACAAGCCCCATCCAAAGTACCGGATGCTTTAGTACTTCGAAATTTATATCATGTCCGAAGGAGGATCCCGGAATGATGGGGATATTCTTATATACAAATTGTGAATGTCGGTTACCAGGTGTTCAATCCATATGAATGATCTTTTTGTCTCTATGCATGGGACGTATGTTTATGAGAAATGGAAATATGAAATCTTGTGGTCTATTAAAATTATGAAATGATTATTTATGTTAAACTAATGAACTCACCAACCTTTTGGTTGACACTTTAAAGCATGTTTATTCTCATGCACGAAAGAGATCTTCTGCTGTGCATTTGCTCATTTTAAAGTTATTACTTGGAGTCATTCATAGCATATTTCAAAACACGTTGCATTCGAGTCGTTGAATTCATCAAGATTATTATTAAGTCGTTGATAGTCTGATATATTATGAAATGTGATGCATGCTCGTCAACTTTCAATGTTTGTCTTTCAAAAACGAATGCAATGTTTGTAAAATGTATCATATAGAGGTCAAGTACCTCGCGATGTAATCAACTGTTGTGAATCGTTTATAATCGATATGGACTTCGTCCGGGTGGATTAGGATGGGTCATGAAAGTTGGTATCAGAGCGGTGGTCTTAGCGAACCAGGTCTGCATTAGTGTGTCTAACTGATAAGTCGTTAGGATGCATTAGTGAGTCTGGACTTCGACCGTGTCTGGATGTCAAAAGTTTTGTTTATCATTTCGTGTCAGAAATCAACTGCTTATCATCCTTAGGAAATTACCTACTTATCATTTTTAGTCTAGACACATCTTACTGCAATGATTGCATGAATAGTGTATAGACAAAATTCGTATCTTAGCGTATCTGCTAATTCATATCTTAGCATATCTGTTACTGTAGACTTTGCCTGACAACTTCCGTAGATTCCTCCGTAACTTATGGGATTTTAGTATTATATATGCATATGTAAATTATGTATTACAGGGTACTAATCTACATCCTATAATCTATTTCTTATTGAAAATCCTTCATCTGATCGTACGAGATGAATCCCTCAACCAGTTCGAGACCCTCAGATTTCGATAACTATTCCGATAGTTATTCCGACAGCTATTCCGACATGGATATTCACCTGAGCTACGAAAGCGGTGTCACCAGAATGAATCCATCAATCAGCCATCCCCAATTCATCTGATGGGTTCGTTGTTGACTTAATCAATGAAGACAGAAAGAAGGCGATCCCCTCCACCAATCGAATTCATCTCTTGACGATGAACCTGAAGCGCTTACAGGCGAACCTGTTCGAGACACCATTTTCTCTCTCATATCCAGAGTATCTCTTCATAATTATATACTATCTCAAATTCTAGATTTTATTCATTCGTCCGTTCTTACAGACAATCATCCCGGAGTAATAAGTCAACGAACTACGCGCCCGAGTTGTAGCCTTGGAAAATATGGTGCCAAATGTACCAGCTTCAGCAACATCACCGGCACCAACATTACCATCAGTAACAGCACCAGTACCATCAACGATCCATGCCTCAACATCTCATTCTGTACCTCGAGCATAATCATCGTTCTATATGACATTCTACAACATTTATCTTCGTACGACATGATGGATATGTAATCTCTAAATGTTTTAGAGATTATGTACTCTAGTTCTAGCCGTAAATCAGATGAGTTTAATATCATATTAACTCATTAAATCCATGATTACATCTGAAGAAAATATATATGTATATATGTTTTCATAAAGATTGTAATTAAATTTTTTTTTGTACAAACTGTTAATGGTGAAAATATTTTAACGGGTAGGTAATACCCAAGGAATATTTAGATTTCACTTTAGTAAGTTACACTGTACATTCTTCGAATCTGACACAACAGTCATTTACTATTCTACTTACATTCACCGATATACAAATCTGTTCATCACAAAATAACCATTTTCATTCAATTTCATATTTGAATTTTGACTTCTCAGAATCCAACAAGTGGCATAATGAAGAAAACATTTGACAAAATAAAATTTGTTAGAAACAAACAAATTAACTATGAGAAATTTTGTTAAGAATTCACGCTAACTGTTCCTAGGTAATTGTTCCTAGCTAACTGATTACATTTTAATTATCACAATTTAATTATCGCAATTTACATTCTCGCAATTTTATTTATCGTCATATAATTTCTGTATTTATTTTACGCACTTTAAATATCGGGACACGTATACAAGGTTTTGACATATCATATCGACGCATCTATATATATTATTTAGAATAACCATAGACACTCTATATGCAGTAATGCGGGAGTTAGCTATACAGGGTTGAGGTTGATTCTACAATAATATATATAGTTTGAGTTGTGATCGAGTCTGAGACGTATACGGGTCACGACACGTATTAATTAATTCGAATATTATATATTAAACTATATATGAATTATTGGACTATTACTGTGGACTATCGACTGTGAACTAATAACATTGGACAATTAAAATGAATTAAAATATTGATTATAATATATGAAACTAAAAAAATTCTTCAAGTTTGCCAATTGATTTCATCTTAAACCTCATTTGTATCTTGACTATTACAATCTGCGTTCAAACCTTTCATGATTCTTGAAAATACCTCAATCGAGAGGATGAACCAACCGCACTTCATCTACGGAAGGAAAGATTTATGTATATAGTATTGCACCTAAGAAACCCTCAGCAAATAAGTAAAAGTTTAACATGTAGCCGCGTCAGATCCTTTGGCATTTATTAGCAAAAATAACTTTGCGATCCCTTTTCAAAGTAGCCAATTTTGTCACAGCTCCAGCAAGTCAACTTCGACTTTTCATTCGAAGTAGCCTTACTATAATCCTAATATATACAATTACCCTTTTTATACCGGAGAATTCTTTTATATTCCACTATATTACCAGCAGACGTACCAGCAACCTCGTTGCTCCTTGGCTCAAATCTCTACGACAAATCAGTATATTTATCTATTGAAATCTTATCATGAACTTCATATATTTATTTATTGAAGTCTTATCATGAATTTATCAGTATCTTGTAACGATAATTACCATACCAAATACCGGAAGGCATCAATCGATAATCTCAAAATTCTCAGCGATTCTACGACAACAATTTATATATATATAAATATAAATATATATAAATATAATTTCTATCTCCTGGATTTATGAATTCCAATTCTAAAATTCTAAAAACACTCAGTCTGCAAATTAATGCTCTGAATTTTGAAAATGTTGAATGAAGCAAAAAAAAAAAAAAAAAAAAACGATCTTAACAGCCAAAAGTTTGATGATAAATAATGCAGTGTTGGAAACATTCAATGGAAAATATGTACGGAAAAAAAAACTGATTAAGCAAACTATGAATGAGTCTCTAAACAAATCACAAGGACTAAACTTGTACATTAAGAATCCTGATGATTCTGTTTCTGATGAAATCTTTAGCGAATACATTGCTTCTGACTTCAAACTCTTGCGGGCAAATTTTTCTTCACCATCCTTTGATATTAGAAATTCCAAGATATCATCGTATATCTCATTATAAATATCTGTAATGACCCGCACTTTTTCGATCGTTCTATACTTATAAGATTAATATTTACAAAAATTAAACCTTACCAACATGATAAGCAATCCAAATTGTTGAGATTTATGTTTTTGAAAAGAGTTTTACACAACGTTTGACCGTCTAGTTTGACCGATGATATCACGAACTATATAACATATGATAATTATACGTTTGTGTATATATATGTATATATACATATTTAACATGATCTAAGAATGTTTTAATACCTCATTTTGTATTAATAACAATAAGTTATAAGTATATTTTGAAACTACTAACTTAAGTTTTCAAAACAATAACCATACGTAACGTTTTTTCATATAAATACTTATGACCTATAATGTTTATACATATATCGTATATATAATGTATTTAATCACTTTTTAAGGACTTAAATACATAAAACAATATAAGTATATTCACAAAAGATAGCTATATTTGAATTCTCATTCCATTTTTCACAAGATTTCTATACGTATATCTACGGTATATGTACTCGTATCATACCTAGCTTCTATACGTATTTACTATTGATATATACACATCAAATCACCACCAACCAGCCCTTGTTCATGCCCTAGGTATAAGGTAATTGAATTTGGAGGATAGCTTGACTAATTACATAAAATTACAACTTGAAATTTTGTCCATGTCTACCCTTGATTCACGTTTTTAAGGAGTATCCAAGGATCATCATTTTGATTCATTTTACTTCAACTTTCTAGCCAAAACACACACATACTTAGAAGCCTTAAAACCCTTAATCAATTCAGCAAAGTTACCATGAAGATCTAGCTTCAAAAACATCACTTAATCACCATAAGAAAACCCTTACAAAAACACTTCAAGAATCCTTCCAAGAACACAAGTTTACTTCTAATTTTTCATTCAAATCCATCACTCTTTTGGTTCTAGGTTTTTACTCCTCTTTTACAGCAATCTTGTCCAAGTAACTTGAGGTAGTAACTTTGTTCATAACCTTATTCGATTCATATATATATAGCTATCTTATTTTATGGTATAAAATTTTAACAACAAGAACATAGTTTGAATGTTTTCAAACTTGTTTGCAAACTAAATAGATCCTTCTAACTTAACTTTTAAAATACTTCAAGACCTTTAATATATCATAAATATATTCTAAATTAACAAGGTATAACTTGGTTTTTCAAAGAACACCTTAAAAACTGTTTTTACGACGTCGGAGTGCAACCGGGGGCTGTTTTGGGTTGGATAATTAAAAACTATCTTGAACCTTGAATTGGAGGTTTATTTTCTGGAAAAATGATATTTACTATGAATATGATAACACATAAAAATTTCATGATTTAACTCAAAGTATAAGTATTTTTAGAAAAATAATCATTTAAGGTTGTTTACATGATGGAAAATGATTAACTTCATAAGTTTCACCAAAGTTTGACCTATGACCTGTGATTTCGAATACAAACTAAGGTATTTACAGTTCATATTCTTAAAGAAGGACTCGATCCAAGGAAGTGTCAAGTTGAACCAACGAAAACGGAGTTGTAACGAAGAAACTATGACCAAAACAAAATCGGATATCCAAGACTAGTTTAGCCACGAAAATAATTGGAGAAAAATTAAATAAATCACATCTTTTTAAAATAACATGATATTTTATATATATGTACTCATAATTTAATTTTATATATTTCAGGATCACCCGTAAACAATACGAGAAGATTAATCATAAGATCCCATGATTGTACGCAACACGTCATTTGACAACACCGGTACTTTATGTACGCAACACGTCATTTGACAACACCGGTACCGTGGGTCAAGATTAATCCCGACCAATACGAATACGATGGGGGTTTTATTTATTTAGATGGGGGTTTTATTTAATTATTAAAACACCTAAAAATGAACCATTAAAATTAAATTACTAACTACGGACTAAGAAGACATAAAAAGTATTATAAGTATATATATGTGACGATTGTTTAAAATAAAAATATATTGATATATTATATATGGATAGGTTCGTGATATCAACCGGAGACCAAGTCAAAATATATATCTTCAAGGCAAAAGTGAGTATATAGTCCCACTTTTAAACTCTAAGTATTTCGGGATGAGAATACATGTATTTTATGTTTTACGTTATGGACACAAGTAACTGAAAAATATATTCTACGTTGAGTTGTACCACTGGCATACTTCCCTGTAGCTTGGTAACTATTATTTACAGCGGTATTGTAAACGCGAATCCTGTTGATAGATCTATCGGGCCTGACAACCCCAACCGGACTGGACGACCAGTATTCAACGGTTGCACAGTACTTCGTTTCGTAACTACACTTGGTACGGTGTAGTAAGATTTCATAATAAAGGGAATATGCGACGTGATTAAATGTTAAGTATGGTTACCAAGTGCTCAACCACTTAGAATATTTTTATTAAAATGTTTACATATGAAATCTTGTGGTCTATATTTATATCGCTGCCGGCATTAAACCTATATCTCACCAACTTTATGTTGACGTTTTAAACATGTCTATTCTCAGGTGATAACTAAAAGCTTCCGCTGCAACATGTTGAATTTAAGCAAGATCTTGAGTATGCATATTTGTGTCAAAAATAAAACTGCATATCGGAGGATTTGTAATGTAAAATATGTTGGAAATCGTATTGTTATCATCACATGTAAAGTTTGTAAGTCTAAGATTATCGCTAAACGATAATCATCTTTATATTGTCTAAAGCTTGTATTAAAATAAGAGTTATGGTTTGTAATGTAAAATAAATGCAGTTGTTCTTTTAAAAATGTCGCATATAGAAGTCAATACCTCGCAATGAAATCATACGTTATCTAACTCGTTCTTATGGTTAAGGACGGGTTATGACATGTGGTATCAGAGCGGTGGTCTTAGCGAACCAGGTTTGCATTAGTGTGTCTAACTGATAAGTCGTTAGGATACATTAGTAAGTCTGGACTTTGACCGGGTCTGATTTAAAAACCATTGCTTATCATTGTTGGTTAAAATTTATATGTAAATTTTATGTAGTACTAATGGGTTAGTTGTTGTGTGATAGATGTCGGGCTCAAAACTTGTTATCACATTCAGCGACTCCGAACCAGAATCTTCAGATGGTGTTTCAGTCATTAACCTATCCGATGACGAAAATAATATCTTTGGGGAAGACTCACAAATTCCGGATGAACCGACTATAGAGAACCCGGAAAGTGAACCCGAGGAGGAAAGTGAACCCGAGGAGGAAAGTGAAACCGAGGAAGAAATACAGGAAATTACAAAAGACAAGTTCGAACTAGGAAAGAAACGAAAGGCTAATGAATTAGAAAATTCAAATCCCGAGTTTAGTGAGGATGATGTGGCACCAACTCCACTAGACACTACCACCCCTATTCCCGCTATTCCTATTCGTTCTATCCCGGCATCCAGTTCTTCAGCCCCACAGCCAAAATATAGGCAGACAGCTAGGATAAGCGTTAAGCGATTCTTTGAACCTAAACGTCCTAGAAAATAGACCAAACGATGCACTGCCGTATTAAACCATGGGA
Organism: Rutidosis leptorrhynchoides; assembly: GCF_046630445.1. Lineage (NCBI taxonomy): Eukaryota > Viridiplantae > Streptophyta > Magnoliopsida > Asterales > Asteraceae > Rutidosis > Rutidosis leptorrhynchoides. The sequence continues at coordinate 28,075,197 of NC_092335.1, forward strand.
TCATATAATGTTTTGTATAATATTATTAGTGTGGTTTGCTTAATGTTCAATGTAAGATAAGCATATGTAAAATAATGAAGTATGAAATGCAATAATTTTCCATGGTTAAGTATTATTTAGATGGTAGTAATTGGTTCTGTACTAAGCTATTAAGTATGGACATTAACGGGTAGGTACTACCCTAGATATAATTATAAAACGCTAATAAGAAGAAAAGGCTTTTATAATAATACCTGGTTCATATTATTAATAAGCTATAATGTACTGTAAATATACACTACATCTATAATATTCCATGTGAACAATTATTTTCTTTTCATTCTTATAGAAGAATATGGCGCGATTGAATCGAATGACGGAACAAGAAGTCGAGGAATTCATCAACCAGCGAGTGAACGATAGAATGTTATGGGTCGAGGCTGCAAGAGCTGCTGCAGTTAACCCAAATCCTCGCGTAGGATGCACCTACAAGACTTTTCAAGCTTGCAAGCCCTCATCATTCAGTGGAACAGAAGGACCGATCGGTTTAACCCGGTGGATAGAAAAGATGGAGACTGTGTTTAAAATCAGTGGTTGTGTTGAAAAGTACATGACCAAGTATGCATCGTGCACTTTACAAGATAGTGCACTCACGTGGTGGAAAAATTTTGTGAAGGCTGTAGGAGGAGATGTAGCTTATGATACTCCATGGGAAGAATTCAAAACAATGTTAATCAACGAATATTGTCCAAGGAACGAGGTTAGGAAGTTGAAAGATGAATTACGAAGTCTGAAGGTTATTGGTACTGAAATCACCAACTACAATCAGCGATTCATGGAATTAGTTTTGCTATGTCCTGAATTGGTTCCAACCGAAGAACGGAAGATTGAAATGTACAAAGATGGTTTGCCCAAAAAGGTCAAGGCAAATGTTACAGCATCGAAACCTAAGACAATTCATGAAGCTATAACCATGGCAAACGAGCTAATGGATCAGGTCATCATGGATAAGAAAGTATCCAATACTGATGTGAGGGTATCAGGTAACAAAAGAAAGTGGAATGGAAATTATGGTCGAGGTAACCAACAACAATCTTTTAAGAAACAAGAAATCACGCAAGGTGCGGGTAGTGGTTTAAGCTTTGGTTACAAAGGACAAAATCCTTTATGCAACCGATGCCACAAACATCACTCTGGTTACTGTAATGTGGTATGCAACAAATGTAATCGAAAGGGTCATCTTGCTGAAGATTTTAGGGCTCCCGTTACAAATACAAACGGTACTAAGACTCCTGCCACCAATGCAAATAGAACTGCATTGGCCACTGTTACTTGTTATGGGTGTGGGAAACAGGGTCATTATAAGAGCCAGTGTCCGAATCCAGAGAAGAATAATGGATCTGCACGTGGAAGAGCATTTGTTATTAATGCTAGAGAGGCGTGTGAAGACCCGGAGCTTGTTATGGGTACGTTTACCATTAATAACTTATCCGCATCTATTATATTTGATACTGGTGCCGATAGAAGTTACGTGAGTAGAGACTTTTACGTTAAATTGAATTGTTCATCATTACCTCTAGATGCTAAGTACATGATTGAGTTAGCTAATGGTAAACTAATTAAAGCCGATAAAATTTGCCGTGATTGTAAAATAAATTTAGCCGGAGAAACATTTAAGATTGATTTGATACCCGTAGAATTAGGAAGTTTTGATGTAATAGTCGGCATGGACTGGATGTCCAAAATAGGAGCCGAAGTTGTGTGCGCCAAGAAGGCAATTCGCATTCCTCGTAAGGATAAAACGCCAGTAATGATTTATGGAGAGAAGGGTAACTCAAAGCTAAAACTCATTAGTTATTTGAAAGCTCAAAAGTGCTTGAAGAAAGGGTGCTATGCTATCTTAGCACATGTTAATAAAGTCGAAACGAAGGAAAAAGTGAAGAGCATCAATGACGTGCCTGTGGCAAGAGATTTTCCTGAAGTCTTTCCGGAAGAGTTGCCGGGATTACCTCCATTTAGATCTGTAGAATTTCAAATAGATTTAGTACCAGGAGCTGCACCAGTGGCTCGTGCGCCATATAGACTTGCACCGTCCGAATTAAAATAACTTCAAAGTCAGTTAAAAGAATTACTGGACCGTGGATTCATACGACCAAGCACTTCACCGTGGGGAGCTCCAATTTTATTTGTTAAGAAGAAAGATGGATCTTTTAGGATGTGTATAGATTATCGTGAATTAAATAAGTTAACTATCAAGAATCGGTATCCACTACCGAGAATTGATGACTTATTTGATCAACTGCAAGGATCATGTGTTTATTCGAAAATCGACCTAAGATCGGGCTATCATCAACTACGCGTCAAAGAAGAAGATATACCGAAAACTGCTTTTCGGACACGCTACGGTCATTACGAATTTTTGGTCATGCCGTTTGGATTGACGAATGCGCCAGCTGTATTCATGGACCTCATGAATCGAGTTTGTAGTCCATATCTAGATAAGTTTGTTATCGTGTTCATTGATGATATTCTTATCTATTCCAAGAGTGAGCAAGAGCATGAGCAGCATTTAAGGTTGATATTAGAGTTGTTAAGAAAAGAACAGCTATATGCTAAATTTTCTAAATGTGCTTTTTGGTTGAAAGAAGTGCAATTTCTTGGCCACGTTGTTAGTAGCAAAGGAATTCAGGTTGATCCAGCAAAAATTGAAGCCATTGAAAAATGGGAGACTCCTAGGACACCAACGCAGATACGCCAATTTTTGGGTTTAGCCGGTTATTATAGAAGGTTTATTCAAGATTTTTCCCGAATAGCTAAGCCGTTGACAGCGTTAACGCAAAAAGGGAAGAAATATGAATGGACCTCTGAGCAGGAGAGTGCATTTCAATTACTAAAGAAGAAGTTAACTACGGCGCCTATTTTATCGTTACCAGAAGGGAACGATGATTTTGAAATATATTGTGACGCTTCGCGACAAGGTTTTGGTTGTGTTCTTATGCAACGGAAGAAAGTTATTGCATACGCATCCCGACAATTGAAGATTCACGAGTGGAATTATACGACGCATGATCTAGAACTGGGAGCAGTCGTGTTTGCATTGAAGATATGGAGACACTACTTGTATGGGGTTAAATGCACTGTGTTTACTGATCATAAAAGCCTTCAACATATTTTTGATCAGAAACAGCTGAACATGAGACAATGTAGGTGGGTCGAGTTAATAAACGACTATGATTGTGAAATTCGTTATCATCCCGGGAAGGCGAACGTGGTGGCCGATGCTTTAAGCAGAAAGGAACGAGAACCAATTCGAGTTCGAGCGATGAACATAAAAATTCGCATGAATCTCAACTCACAAATCAAAGAGGCTCAACGAGAAGCACTTACTAAAGAAAATATAGGAAATGAAATAATGAAGAAGTATGAGAAGCAACTCGTTATACGGGAAGATGGAATTCGATATTTTGCAAATCGTATTTGGGTACCGAAGTTGGGTGGATTAAGGAAGTTGATATTGAACGAGGCACATAAGACAAGATACTCGATACATCCTGGAGTGGGAAAGATGTACCAAGATCTTAAGACACATTATTGGTGGCCAAATTTAAAGACAGACGTTGCAACATATGTTGGGGAGTGTTTAACTTGTTCCAAAGTCAAAGCAGAACACCAGAAGCCGTCAGGGTTACTTCAACAACCAGAAATCCCATAATGGAAATGGGATGGTATTACCATGGATTTCATCACGAAGTTACCAAAGACTGCCTGGGGATACGACACCATTTGGGTAATTGTTGATCGTCTTACCAAATCTGCACATTTCTTGCCTATAAAGGAAACGGATAGAATGGAGAAATTATTACGATTATATATAAAGGAAATAGTTTCAAGGCATGGAATACCTATTTCCATTATATCTGATCGTGATAGTAGATTTACCTCAAAGTTCTGGCAATCACTACAGGAGGCACTAGGAACTCGTTTGGATATGAGTACTGCATATCATCCGCAAACCAACGGGCAGAGTGAAAGAACAATTCAGACTCTTGAAGACATGCTCAGGGCATGTGTGATCGATTTTGGAAAACGGATGGGATAAATATCTACCGTTAGTAGAATTCTCGTATAATAATAGTTATCATGCGAGCATTAAAGCTGCACCATTCGAAGCACTGTATGGAAGGAAGTGTAGATCTCCTATCTGTTGGAATGAAGTAGGAGATCGACAATTAACTGGTCCCGAGATCATACATGAAACTACTGAAAAGATAGTACAAATTAAGGAGAGATTGAAAACAGCCCGTAGTCGCCAAAAGAGCTACGCCGATGTTCGAAGGAAACCATTAGAGTTTCAGATCGGTGACATGGTTATGCTAAAGGTGTCACCTTGGAAAGGTGTAATACGTTTCGAAAAAAGGGGTAAACTGAACCCAAGATACGTAGGCCCGTTCAAGATTATCGAACGCATTGGACCGGTAGCTTATCGACTCGAGTTACCACAACAACTCGCCGGAGTACATAATACATTTCACGTCTCGAACCTTAAGAAGTGTCTTGCAAAGGAAGATCTCACCATTCCTCTTGAAGAAATCCATGTCGATGAGAAACTACAATTCATCGAAGAACCAATCGAAATCATGGACCGTGAAGTTAAACAGCTCAAGCAGAGCAACATACCGATCGTTAAGGTTCGTTGGAATGCTCGAAGAGGTCCTGAGTTTACTTGGGAACGAGAGGATCAGATGAAACAAAAGTATCCACACTTGTTTCTCGATGACGCAAAATAGGTACAATTTTAAAATTTCGGGACGAAATTTATTTAACGGGTAGGTACTGTAATGACCCGCACTTTTTCGATCGTTCTATACTTATAAGATTAATATTTACATAAATTAAACCTTACCAACATGATAAGCAATCTAAATTGTTGAGATTTATGTTTTTGAAAAGAGTTTTACACAACGTTTGACCGTCTAGTTTGACCGATGATATCACGAACTATATAACATATGATAATTATACGTTTGTGTATATATATGTATATATACATATTTAACATGATCTAAGAATGTTTTAATACCTCATTTTGTATTAATAACAATAAGTTATAAGTATATTTTGAAACTACTAACTTAAGTTTTCAAAACAATAACCATACGTAACGTTTTTTGATATAAATACTTATGACCTATAATGTTTATACATATATCGTATATATAATGTATTTAATAACTTTTTAAGGACTTAAATACATAAAACAATATAAGTATATTCACAAAAGATAGCTATATTTGAATTCTCATTCCATTTTTCACAAGATTTCTATACGTACATCTACGGTATATGTACTCGTATCATACCTAGCTTCTATACGTATTTACTATTGGTATATACACATCAAATCACCACCAACCAGCCCTTGTTCATGCCCTAGGTATAAGGTAATTGAATTTGGAGGATAGCTTGACTAATTACATAAAATTACAACTTGAAATTTTGTCCATGTCTACCCTTGATTCACGTTTTTAAGGAGTATCCAAGGATCATCATTTTGATTCATTTTACTTCAACTTTCTAGCCAAAACACACACATACTTAGAAGCCTTAAAACCCTTAATCAATTCAGCAAAGTTACCATGAAGATCTAGCTTCAAAAACATCACTTAATCACCATAAGAAAACCCTTACAAAAACACTTCAAGAATCCTTCCAAGAACACAAGTTTACTTCCAATTTTTCATTCAACTCCATCACTCTTTTGGTTCTAGGTTTTTACTCCTCTTTTACAGCAATCTTGTCCAAGTAACTTGAGGTAGTAACTTTGTTCATAACCTTATTCGATTCATATATATATAGCTATCTTATTTTATGGTATAAAATTTTAACAACAAGAACATAGTTTGAATGTTTTCAAACTTGTTTGCAAACTAAATAGATCCTTCTAACTTAACTTTTAAAATACTTCAATACCTGTAATATATCATAAATATATTCTAATTTAACAAGGTATAACTTGGTTTTTCAAAGAACACCTTAAAAACTGTTTTTACGACGTCGGAGTGCAACCGGGGGCTGTTTTGGGTTGGATAATTAAAAACTATCTTGAACCTTGAATTGGAGGTTTATTTTCTGGAAAAATGATATTTACTATGAATATGATAACACATAAAAATTTCATGATTTAACTCAAAGTATAAGTATTTTTAGAAAAATAATCATTTAAGGTTGTTTACATGATGGAAAATGATTAACTTCATAAGTTTCACCAAAGTTTGACCTATGACCTGTGATTTCGAATACAAACTAAGGTATTTACAGTTCATATTCTTAAAGAAGGACTCGATCCAAGGAAGTGGCAAGTTGAACCAACGAAAACGGAGTTGTAACGAAGAAACTATGACCAAAACAAAATCGGATATCCAAGACTAGTTTAGCCACGAAAATAATTAGAGAAAAATTAAATAAATCACATCTTTTTAAAATAACATGATATTTTATATATATGTACTCATAATTTAATTTTATATATTTCAGGATCACCCGTAAACAATACGAGAAGATTAATCATAAGATCCCATGATTGTACGCAACACGTCATTTGACAACACCGGTACTTTATGTACGCAACACGTCATTTGACAACACCGGTACCGTGGGTCAAGATTAATCCCGACCAATACGAATACGATGGGGGTTTTATTTATTTCGATGGGGGTTTTATTTAATTATTAAAACACCTAAAAATGAACCATTAAAATTAAATTACTAACTACGGACTAAGAAGACATAAAAAGTATTATAAGTATATATATGTGACGATTGTTTAAAATAAAAATATATTGATATATTATATATGGATAGGTTCGTGATATCAACCGGAGACCAAGTCAAAATATATATCTTCAAGGCAAAAGTGAGTATATAGTCCCACTTTTAAACTCTAAGTATTTCGGGATGAGAATACATGTATTTTATGTTTTACGTTATGGACACAAGTAACTGAAAAATATATTCTACGTTGAGTTGTACCACTGGCATACTTCCCTGTAGCTTGGTAACTATTATTTACAGCGGTATTGTAAACGCGAATCCTGTTGATAGATCTATCGAGCCTGACAACCCCAACCGGACTGGACGACCAGTATTCAACGGTTGCACAGTACTTCATTTCGTAACTACACTTGGTACGGTGTAGTAAGATTTCATAATAAAGGGAATATGCGACGTGATTAAATGTTAAGTATGGTTACCAAGTGCTCAACCACTTTGAATATTTTTATTAAAATGTTTACATATGAAATCTTGTGGTCTATATTTATATCGTTGCCGGCATTAAACCTATATCTCACCAACTTTATGTTGACGTTTTAAACATGTCTATTCTCAGGTGATAACTAAAAGCTTCCGCTGCAACATGTTGAATTTAAGCAAGATCTTGAGTATGCATATTTGTGTCAAAAATAAAACTGCATATCGGAGGATTTGTAATGTAAAATATGTTGGAAATCGTATTGTTATCATCACATGTAAAGTTTGTAAGTCTAAGATTATCGCTAAACGATAATCATCTTTATATTGTCTAAAGCTTGTATTAAAATAAGAGTTATGGTTTGTAATGTAAGATAAATGCAGTTCTTTTAAAAATGTCGCATATAGAGGTCAATACCTCGCAATGAAATCATACATTATCTAACTCGTTCTTATGGTTAAGGACGGGTTATGACAATATCCTCCATATTTCTAAAGATATTTTCATAACTATTCTTATCTGAAATCATTAATCTCTTCATGCTATCAGTATTACATCATATAGAAACTGTTAGTTTCTATATTCTGTAAACTTTCGAGCTTAAAATATGAATGTTATTGAAGTAATGTTGGGAACTGAAGCATGAGTTAAGTATAATATAATGACACTTGATCAACGTGATTATATTACAGTAAGTCATACTGAGTTCTAATGAAACATGATGATTCACAGACTCTAATGTAGTGACCCGAACTTTTCCATGTTTATATATATTAATTGAGATTGATATTTACATGATTAAATGTTTCCAACATGTTAAGCAATCAAACTTGTTAAGACTTGATTAATTGAAATATGTTTCATATAGACAATTGACCACCCAAGTTGACCGGTGATTCACGAACGTTAAAACTTGTAAAAAACTATATGATGACATATATATGGATATATATATAGTTAACATGATACTATGATAAGTAAATATATCATTAAGTATATTAACAATGAACTACATATGTAAAAACAAGACTACTAACTTAATGATTTTTAAACGAGACATATATGTAACGATTATCGTTGTAAAGACATTTAATGTATATATATCATATTAAGAGATATTAATACATGATAATATCATGATAATATAATAATTTAAAATCTCATTTGATATTATAAACATTGGGTTAACAACATTTAACAAGATCGTTAACCTAAAGGTTTCAAAACAACACTTACATGTAACGACTAACGATGACTTAACGACTCAGTTAAAATGTATATACATGTAGTGTTTTAATATGTATTTATACACTTATGAAAGACTTCAATACACTTATCAAAATACTTCTACTTAACAAAAATGCTTACAATTACATCCTCATTCAGTTTCATCAACAATTCTACTCGTATGCACCCGTATTCATACTCGTACAATACACAGCTTTTAGATGTATGTACTATTGGTATATACACTCCAATGATCAGCTCTTAGCAGCCCATGTGAGTCACTTAACACATGTGGGAACCATCATTTGGCAACTAGCATGAAATATCTCATAAAATTACAAAAATATGAGTAATCATTCATGACTTATTTACATGAAAACAAAATTACATATCCTTTATATCTAATCCATACACCAACGACCAAAAACACCTACAAACACTTTCATTCTTCAATTTTCTTCATCTAATTGATCTCTCTCAAGTTCTATCTTCAAGTTCTAAGTGTTCTTCATAAATTCCAATAGTTCTAGTTTCATAAAATCAAGAATACTTTCAAGTTTGCTAGCTCACTTCCAATCTTGTAAGGTGTTCATCCAACCTCAAGAAATCTTTGTTTCTTACAGTAGGTTATCATTCTAATACAAGGTAATAATCATATTCAAACTTTGGTTCAATTTCTATAACTATAACAATCTTATTTCAAGTGATGATCTTACTTGAACTTGTTTCGTGTCATGATTCTGCTTCAAGAACTTCGAGCCATCCAAGGATCCATTGAAGCTAGATCCATTTTTCTCTTTTCCAGTAGGTTTATCCAAGGAACTTAAGGTAGTAATGATGTTCATAACATCATTCGATTCATACATATAAAGCTATCTTATTCGAAGGTTTAAACTTGTAATCACTAGAACATAGTTTAGTTAATTCTAAACTTGTTCGCAAACAAAAGTTAATCCTTCTAACTTGACTTTTAAAATCAACTAAACACATGTTCTATATCTATATGATATGCTAACTTAATGATTTAAAACCTGCAAACACGAAAAACACCGTAAAACCGGATTTACGCCGTCGTAGTAACACCGCGGGCTGTTTTGGGTTAGTTAATTAAAAACTATGATAAACTTTGATTTAAAAGTTGTTATTCAGAGAAAATGATTTTTATTATGAACATGAAACTATATCCAAAAATTATGGTTAAACTCAAAGTGGAAGTATGTTTTCTAAAATGGTCATCTAGACGTCGTTCTTTCGACTGAAATGACTACCTTTACAAAAACGACTTGTAACTTATTTTTACGACTATAAACCTATACTTTTCTGTTTAGATTCATAAAATAGAGTTCAATATGAAACCATAGCAATTTGATTCACTCAAAACGGATTTAAAATGAAGAAGTTATGGGTAAAACAAGATTGGATAATTTTTCTCATTTTAGCTACGTGAAAATTGGTAACAAATCTATTCCAACCATAACTTAATCAACTTGTATTGTATATTATGTAATCTTGAGATACCATAGACACGTATACAATGTTTCGACCTATCATGTCGACACATCTATATATATTTCGGAACAACCATAGACACTCTATATGTGAATGTTGGAGTTAGCTATACAGGGTTGAGGTTGATTCCAAAATATATATAGTTTAAGTTGTGATAAATACTGAGATACGTATACACTGGGTCGTGGATTGATTCAAGATAATATTTATCGATTTATTTCTGTGCATCTACCTGTGGACAACTAGTTGTAGGTTACTAACGAGGACAGCTGACTTAATAAACTTAAAACATCAAAATATATTAAAAGTGTTGTAAATATATTTTGAACATACTTTGATATATATGTATATATTGTTATAGGTTCGTGAATCAACCAGTGGCCAAGTCTTACTTCCCGACGAAGTAAAAATCTGTGAAAGTGAGTTATAGTCCCACTTTTAAAATCTAATATTTTTGGGATGAGAATACATGCAGGTTTTATAAATGATTTACAAAATAGACACAAGTACGTGAAACTACATTCTATGGTTGAATTATCGAAATCGAATATGCCCCTTTTTATTAAGTCTGGTAATCTAAGAATTAGGGAACAGACACCCTAATTGACGCGAATCCTAAAGATAGATCTATTGGGCCTAACAAACCCCATCCAAAGTACCGGATGCTTTAGTACTTCGAAATTTATATCATATCCGAAGGGTGTCCCGGAATGATGGGGATATTCTTATATATGCATCTTGTTAATGTCGGTTACCAGGTGTTCACCATATGAATGATTTTTATCTCTATGTATGGGATGTGTATTGAAATATGAAATCTTGTGGTCTATTATTATGATTTGATATATATAGGTTAAACCTATAACTCACCAACATTTTTGTTGACGTTTTAAGCATGTTTATTCTCAGGTGATTATTAAGAGCTTCCGCTGTCGCATACTTAAATAAGGACGAGATTTGGAGTCCATGCTTGTATGATATTGTGTAAAAACTGCATTCAAGAAACTTATTTTGTTGTAACATATTTGTATTGTAAACCATTATGTAATGGTCGTGTGTAAACAGGATATTTTAGATTATCATTATTTGATAATCTACGTAAAGCTTTTTAAACCTTTATTGATGAAATAAAGGTTATGGTTTGTTTTAAAATGAATGCAGTCTTTGAAAAACGTCTCATATAGAGGTCAAAACCTCGCAACGAAATCAATTAATATGGAACGTTTTTAATCAATAAGAACGGGACCTTTCATCTAACGTCATCATGTGCCATGTTACACGACTCTTGTATTCTATTTAAACCTCTAAAATATCAAGAAAATATTCCTTGATGATTCGGTCTTTTCCAGGGTATTCTGATAATTTAACAAATCAAGATCGTGCCATTACCATTCCCTTATTAGAACATTAACAATGTTCATTCTGAAACTTATATCCACAAATTCTGGACCATTACAAGAGATGCCCAAACGCAAGAAGAAGAAACGAATGGACAAAGCTCCGAAATAGAAAGTGGAGTATAAATCGCAGCAAATAGGAGAGAGTATTAACGGTGGATAACAATGATTATAGGAAACAGAAATCGGGATATTGAAATATAAGAGGAGATATAAAGCCCAATAACAACACAGAAATTACAAACCGTGTATATCAATGTTTATCGCAACATAAAGACATGGGAGAATTAAAAACATTATAATCCCAAGGGCGAAGTAGAAGAAAGCAGATTCCTCTGGTGGAAGTTGGAAAAGGAGAATGATTGTTGTGATAGTAAGGATGAGGACAAGGATCAGAACTGGATTAAGTATTTTTAGAATCTTTTGGATGTATGAAACAAGAAGGAAAGTATAAAAATGGTGAAAATAATGGAACGGAAAAAGTTTAATTTATAATGGAAATACCAGACAGAGTAATTGATGCAGATCACCGTATTTAATTATAGAGATCTTAATTTCCTTACTCGCCGAAGAGTCAAATCTTTTAGATTTCAAAGATTTTCTTTATATTCCTTGAATTCCGGAATTCAACCGTGACTACGTCACCGGTTAAGACGAAACTGCAATTACTTATTTCACTCGTTTGTGATAACTTCACTCATACGCTTTGAATAATCAAATTATTTTATCCATATTACTCAACGATGATAAAATTTTATTTTATCAACTCATATTCGTCATGAAAACATTTTTATTGTTAGCCATGACCACCTCACTCAAATTTCGGGATGAAATTTCTTTAACGGATAGGTACTGTGACGACCCGGAAATTTCCGACCAAATTTAAACTTAATCTCAATATGATTTCGACACGATAAGCAAAGTCTGTAATATTGAAGTCTCAAAAACTTTGAACTATATTCATGTAATCAATTACCCTTTGACTATGCTCGACGATTCACGAACAATAGATATGTATATATATATATATATATATATATATATATATATATATATATATATATATATATATATATATATATATATATATATATATATATATATATATATATATATATATGTATATATATATATATATATATGTATATATATATATATATATATATATATATATATAAATGGTTAGATATAAATAATTATATATAATAATATATTAATAAATTATTAATTGTTGAAGTTAAGAATATAAAATAATAAACGATATAATAAAGTTATTTAAATAAATATGTATATATATATATATATAGTATATTGAAACTAAATAATTTCGAGCTTAAATAATTAACGACTATAATACTCGGTTGGTTTTTCGCTAGTGTTAGTATAGATCTAATACGAGTTTATGAAGATACAAAATAATTAGGTGTATTTTAAAACGAATCTATATATATAATATCTATAATTATTATATGTATATGTATATTATAATAAAATTTATAAATAATAAATATTCAATGAAATTTATTATATATTATATAACAAATCAATACTACATAAATAATTGATTACATTACAAGTAAAATATATATATATATATATAGTGTTATACTAAGAAGATTATTATTACTTTTATTATTATTATTGTTATAAAAACAATACAATTCATTATTATTAAAAATATCATTATTATGATAAATATTATTATTATTAGGATAATTATTATTAATTGTATTATTATTATGTTATTATTAAAAATTCCTTTGTCAATAATAATATTATTATTATTATTATTAGTATTATTAATAGTATTAATATATTTATACTTGTTAAATTCTAAATTAATTAAGAATTATAATCAGATTTATACATATTGATATATAAATACTGATAAATAAAGTAGCTATATATATACTGAGATTTATATCCAGATACAAAATAGAAATCAATATTTGGTATTAATAATATAATTATTTATTTAGGATTAATTAAAACAGAATAATGCAGTTACGCAATTAAATTTAGTACGATCACTGTAATGGTTTTGTTTTCTGTCTTTGGAATCGAATCTAATCTATAATACCATCGAAAATCTATTAGCTTTTACTATTTTTTTTTCTTTCTTTTTTCTTACTGAATGATATTTTCTGTACTTCCTGTCTATGTTTGTTGATATGTCGATATCATGGTCAAAACAAAACAAAGTCGACTGATTATTGTTACAGTATTAATCAACAACTGATAATTTATATAGCCTGTTACAATTTGGGAAAAACAGGAAATAAAATGAGGTAAAAGAAGAAGTCGACCCCTGTTCTTGTACCCATTTATCAAAAGTTCAAAACCGAATTATTCTTCCAAATCTAAAAATGTAGTTGTCTTAGGAATCATCAAGTCAATTGATCTGCAAAGTTTCAATTCTCAATTCCTTGAATTAAGTAAGAATTTCGAAGTCAAAGTTTTTGATTTAAAAAGTCAAACAATTGTTCATGATTAAATTCGAGTTCAATGTTATGTTTTGAGTTTAATTGATGATGGAGAAAGTTTTTAGGAAGTATTTGAAACACAATTTGTGTTGTAAACTTAGTCTATAATGCTTCCAATCGCAAAATCAATATTTATTTTTTTGTGTTCTTGTTCGTAACAGCAGCTATGCTGTATTGTTTTTTTTGTTTTTTTTTAATTTTTTTTACAAAACCTATCCATTATAGTTTAGTTCCAACTTAAATTTATATGTTTGATTCGGATTTTATTTAATGAATGATCGATTTTTATCTTTGGTCAATTTTTGACGGGAAGAAGTAGAAGAAGTAGGAACAAAAGGATGTACATGTTAAATACTTATAAACTGAATATAATTCCAGAAAGACAGAATTGGTTAAATGGTTAAGGTGTGTTTTCGTTATTCAAGTGGTCGGGGGTTCGTGCCCGGTTCAGGGCTATTCTTTTTGGAAAAGGCTTTAAAAGGGTATACCTTATTACTATTATTATTATTATTATTATTATTATTATTATTATTATTATTATTATTATTATTATTATTATTATTATTATTATTATTATTATTATTATTATTATTATTATTATTATTATGATAGTTGTTATTATTACTATTATTATTAATATCATGATTGTAATTATTATCACATTTATATCTATAAGTATTATAATTATTACTAGTGTTAGTATTATATTTATCATTATTATTAATATTATCATAATCATAATTATAAATATCATAATCATTATTATTATCATTATTGCTATAAGTATTACTAATATGTTGACTATGGTTAAAGTTTATCATTTATGTATTATAGCTATTGTTACTAATATATGTATTGTGACAAAACTTTCATTCATTATGATTATAAATACAAGTATGAATATTATATTTAGTATCACTAATAGTTGTATTATTATTATTATGTATAGGATTATTAATATTATTATTATGAGACTAATATAAGTTATCATTATTTTCATTAATATTAGTATTAGTATCACTTTTGTAACTATTGGTATATTATTATTATTAATAAATCATTTAGATCATAACTATCATAAACAGAAAAATTAATATTTTTACAAGTATTATTATTAATATCATCGTTAATATAACTAACAGAATTATCATTAACATAAGTATATTAATATTATTATCATTATTTTTACTAATGATAACATAGTATAATTAGAACTACAGTTTCGATAAACAAATGAAATACGTACATAAATATATATATTTAACACACATAACATAACAAAATTTAATATTGTTATATACAAAATGAACATATAAAACATATATATAATAATAACATAAAAATGATATAACTAATACATTTATATATATATGTGTGTGTTCAATTGTAACTATGTATATTAATAAATATACAAATGATATAGGTTCGTGAATTCGAGGCCAACCCTGCATTGTTCAATATAGTCATATGTATTTTTACTACAAAATACATTAGGTGAGTTTCATTTGCCCTTTTTACTCTTTACATTTTTGGGCTGAGAATACATGCAAATGCTTTATTAATTGTTTTACAAAATTTATATGTGTGAGTTTCATTAATCCCTTTTTAAATGCTTTCGCAATATATATTTTTGGGACTGAGAATACATGCGCTGCTTTTAGAACTGTTTTACGAAATAGACACAAGTAATCGAAACTATATTCTATGGTTGGATTATTAAACCGAATATGCCCCTATTTAGTCTGGTAATCTAAGAATTAGGGAACAGACACCCTAATTGATGCGAACTCTAAAGATAGATCTATCGGGCCCAACAAGCCCCATTCAAAGTACCGGATGCTTTAGTACTTCGAAATTTATATCATGTCCGAAGGAGGATCCCGAAATGATGGGGATATTCTTATATACAAATTGTGAATGTCGGTTACCAGGTGTTCAATCCATATGAATGATCTTTTTGTCTCTATGCATGGGACGTATGTTTATGAGAAATGGAAATATGAAATCTTGTGGTCTATTAAAATTATGAAATGATTATTTATGTTAAACTAATGAACTCACCAACCTTTTGGTTGACACTTTAAAGCATGTTTATTCTCAGGCACTAAAGAGATCTTCCGCTGTGCATTTGCTCATTTTAAAGTTATTACTTGGAGTCATTCATAGCATATTTCAAAAGACGTTGCATTCGAGTCGTTGAATTCATCAAGATTATTATTAAGTCGTTGATAGTCTGATATATTATGAAATGTGATGCATGCCCGTCAACTTTCGATGTTTGTCTTTCAAAAACGAATGCAATGTTTGTAAAATGTATCATATAGAGGTCAAGTACCTCGCGATGTAATCAACTGTTGTGAATCGTTTATAATCGATATGCACTTCGTCCGGGTGGATTAGGACGGGTCATGAAATAACCTATATATTATCAAATCATAATAATAGACTACAAGATTTCATATTTCAATATACATCCCATACATAGAGATAAAAATCATTCATATGGTGAACACCTGGTAACCGACATTAACAAGATGCATATAAGAATATCCCCTATCATTCCGGGAAATCCTTCGGAAATGATAAAAATGAATTCGAAGTACTAAAGTATCCGGTACTTTGGATGGGGTTCATTAGGCCCAATAGATCTATCTTTAGAATTCGCGTCAATTAGGCGTGCACTAATTCTCTAAATTAGTGATGTTCCCTAATTCTTAGGCTACCAAGCAAAAAGGGGCATATTCAGCTTCGATCATTCAATCATAGAAAGTAGTTTCATGTACTTGTGTCTATTTTGTAAAACATTTATAAAGCTGCATGTATTCTCATTCCAAATATATTAGATTTTAAAAGTAGAACTATAACTCACTTTCACAGATTTTTACTTCATCGGGAAGTAAGACTTGGCCACTGGTCGATTCACGAACCTATAACAAATATGTACATATATATCAAAGTATGTTCAAAATATATTTACAACACTTTTAATACATTTTGATGTTTTAAGTTTATTAAGTCAGCTGTCCTCGTTAGTAACCTACAACTAGTTGTCCACAGTTAGATGTACAGAAATAAATCAATATATATTATCTTGAATCAATCCACGACCCAGTGTATACATGTCTCAGGCTAGCTCACAACTCAAAGCATATATATTTTTGGAATCAACATCAACCCTGTATAGCTAACTCCAACATTACTGCATATAGAGTGTCTATGGTTGTTCCAAATAATATATATACATGGGTCGATATGATATGTCAAAACATTTGCATACGTGTCTATGGTATCCCAAGATTACATAATATATTAGAATACATGTATAATACATTATAAGTTAGCTAGGATATGATTAATATAGATTTGTTACCAATTTTCACGTAGCTACAACAAGCAAAAATATCCAATCTTGTTTTACCCATAACTTATTCGTTTTAAATCCGTTTTGAGTGTTTCAAGTTGCTATGGTTTCATATTGAACTTAAGTTTATGAATCTAAACATAAAAAGTATAAGTTTATAGTCAGAAATACAGGTTACAAGTCATTTTTGTAAAGGTAGTCATTTCAGTCGAAAGAACGACGTCTAGATGACCATTTTGGAAAACATACTTCCACTTTGAGTTTAACCATGATTTTTGGATATAGTTTCATGTTCATAATAAAAATCATTTTCCCAGAAGAACAAATTTTAAATCAAAGTTTATCATAGTTTTTAATTAACTAACCCAAAACAGCCCGCGGTGTTACAACGACGACGTATATCCGGTTTTACGGTATTTTTCGTGTTTTCTGGTTTTAAATAATTAAGTTAGCATATTATATAGATATATAACATGTGATTAGTTGATTTTAAAAGTCAAGTTAGAAGAATTAATTTTTGTTTGCGAACAAGTTTAGAATTAACTAAACTATGTTCTAGTGATTACATGTTCAAATCTTCGAATAAGATAGTTTTATATGTATGAATCGAATGATGTTATGAACATTATTACTACCTCAAGTTTAATAGGTAAACCTACTGGAAGTGACAAGAAATGATCTAGCTTCAAAGGATCTTGGATGGCTTGAAAGTTCTTGAAGTAGAATCATGACACGAAAACAAGTTCAAGTAAGATTATCACTCGAATTAAGATAGTTATAGTTATAGGAATTGAATCAAAGTTTGTATATGAGTATTACCTTGATTTAGAATTATATCTTACTCTAAACAACAAGGATTTCTTGAGGTTGGATGATCACTTTACAAGATTGGAAGTGAGCTAGTAAACTTGGAAGTATTCTTGATTTTATGAAACTAGAACTTGTAGAATTTATGAAGAACACTTAGAACTTGAAGATGGAACTTGAGAGAGATCAATTAGATGAAGAAAATTGAAGAATGAAAGTGTTTGTAGGTGTTTTTGGTCATTGGTATATGGATTAGATATAAAGGATATGTAATTTTGTTTTCATGTAAATAAGTCATGAATGATTACTAATATTTTTGTAATTTTATGAGATATTTCATGCTAGTTGCCAAAAGATGGTTCCCACATGTGTTAGGTGACTCACATGGGCTGCTAAGAGCTGATCATTGTAGTGTATATACAAATAGTACATACATCTAAAAGCTGTGTATTGTACGAGTATGAATACGGGTGCATACGAGTAGAATTGTTGATGAAACTGAACGAGGATGTAATTGTAAGCATTTTTGTTAAGTAGAAGTATTTTGATAAGTGTCTTGAAGTCTTTCAAAAGTGTATGAATACATATTAAAATACTACATGTATATACATTTTAACTGAGTCGTTAAGTCATCGTTAGTCGTTACATGTAAATGTTGATTTGAAACCTTTAAGTTAACGATCTTGTTAAATGTTGTTAACTCAATGTTTATTATATCTAATGAGATGTTAAATTATTATATTATCATGATATTATGATATATTAATATATCTTAATATGATATATACATTTAAATGTCGTTACAACGATAATCGTTACATATATGTCTCGTTTTGAATTCATTAAGTTAGTAGTCTTGTTTTTACATATATAGTTCATTATTAATACACTTAATGACATGTTTACTTATAATTTATCATGATTAAACATAGTGTAACAATATCTTAATATGATTCATATGTATTTAGTAAGACGTTATTATAACGATAATCGTTATATATATTGTTTCGAGTTTCTTAATTCAATAAACTCAATTTTATGTATATAACTCATTGTTAAAATACCTAATGAGATAATTACTTATCATAATATCATGTTAACTATATATATAATCATATATATGTCATCATATAGTTTTTACAAGTTTTAACGTTCGTGAATCACCGGTCAACTTGGGTGGTCAATTGTCTATATGAAACCTATTTCACTTAATCAAGTCTTAACAAGTTTGATTGCTTAACATGTTGAAAACACTTAATCATGTAAATATCAAATTCATTTAATATATATAAACATGGAAAAGTTCGGGTCACTACAGTACCTACCCGTTAAATAAATTTCGCCCCGAAATTTTAAGCAGTTGGAGGTGTTGACGTATCTTCTAGAAATAAGTGCGGGTATTTCTTCTTCATCTAATCTTCTCGTTCCCAGGTGAACTCGGGTCCTCTACGAGCATTCCATCGAACTTTAACAATTGGTATCTTGTTTTGCTTAAGTCTTTTAACCTCACGATCCATTATTTCAACGGGTTCTTCGACGAATTGAAGTTTTTCGTTGATTTGGATTTCGTCTAATTGAATAGTGAGATCTTCTTTAGCAAAACATTTCTTCAAATTCGAGACGTGGAAAGTGTTATGTACAGCCGCGAGTTGTTGAGGTAACTCAAGTCGGTAAGCTAGTGGTCCGACACGATCAATAATCTTGAATGGTCCAATATACCTTGGATTTAATTTCCATCGTTTACCAAATCGAACAACGCCTTTCCAAGGTGCAACCTTAAGCATGACCATCTCTCCAATTTCAAATTCTATATCTTTTCTTTTAATGTCGGCGTAGCTCTTTTGTCGACTTTGGGCGGTTTTCAACCGTTGTTAAATTTGGATGATCTTCTCGGTAGTTTCTTGTATTATCTCTGGACCCGTAATCTTTCTATCTCCCACTTCACTCCAACCAATTGGAGACCTACACTTTCTACCATAAAGTGCTTCAAACGGCGCCATCTCAATGCTTGAATGGTAGCTGTTGTTGTAGGAAAATTCTGCTAACGATAGATGTCGATTCCAACTGTTTCTGAAATCAATAACACATGCTCGTAGCATGTCTTCAAGCGTTTGTATCGTCCTTTCGCTCTGCCCATCAGTTTGTGGATGATAGGCAGTACTCATGTCTAGACGAGTTCCTAATGCTTGCTGTAATGTCTGCCAGAATCTTGAAATAAATCTGCCATCCCTATCAGAGATAATAGAGATTGGTATTCCATGTCTGGAGACGACTTCCTTCAAGTACAGTCGTGCTAACTTATCCATCTTGTCATCTTCTCTTATTGGCAGGAAGTGTGCTGATTTGGTGAGACGATCAACTATTACCCAAATAGTATCAAAATCACTTGCAGTCCTTGGCAATTTAGTGATGAAATCCATGGTAATGATTTCCCATTTCCATTCTGGGATTTCGGCTTGTTGAAGTAGACCTGCTGGTTTCTGATGCTCAGCTTTGACCTTAGAACACGTCAAACTTTCTCCTACGTATTTACAACATCGGCTTTCATACCCGGCCACCAAAAATGTTTCTTGAGATCCTTGTACATCTTCCCCGTTCCAGGATGTATTGAGTTTCTGGTTTTATGAGCTTCTCTAAGTACCATTTCTCTCATATCTCCAAATTTTGGTACCCAAATCCTTTCAGCCCTATATCAGGTTTCGTCTTCCCGAATATTAAGATGCTTCTCCGATCCTTTGGGTATTTCATCCTTTAAATTTCCCTCTTTTAAAACTCCTTGTTGCGCCTCCTTTATTTGAGTAGTAAGGTTAGTGTGAATCATTATATTCATAGCTTTTACTCGAATGGGTTCTCTGTCCTTTCTGCTCAAGGCGTCGGCTACCACATTTGCCTTCCCTGGGTGGTAACGAATCTCAAAGTCGTAATCATTCAACAATTCAATCCACCTACGCTGCCTAGTATTCAGTTATTTCTGATTAAATATGGTTGAAGACTTTTGTGGTCGGTATATATAATACTTTTGACCCCGTATAAGTAATTCCTCCAAGTCTTTAATGCAAAAACAACTGCGCCTAATTCCAAATCATGCGTCGTATAATTCTGCTCGTGAATCTTCAATTGTCTAGACACATAAGCACTTACTTTCGTTCGTTGCATTAATACACAACCGAGACCTTGCTTTGAGGCGTCACAATATATCACAAAAATCATCATTCCCTTTAGGTAATGACAATATAGGTGCCGTAGTTAACTTTTTCTTTAACAATTGAAACGCTTTCTCTTGTTCATCCTTCCATTCAAATTTCTTCCCTTTATGCGTTAATGCAGCCAAGGGTTTTGCTATTCTGGAAAAGTCTTGGATGAACCTTCTGTAGTAACCAGCTAGTCCTAAAAACTGGTGTATGTGTTTCGGAGTTTTCGGGGTTTTCCATTTTTCAACGGTTTCAATCTTTGCTGGATCCACCTGAATACCTTCTTTGTTCACTATATGACCGAGGAATTGAACTTCTTCTAACCAAAATGCACACTTTGAAAACTTAGCGTACAGTTTTTCTTTTCTTAACAACTCTAGCACTTTTCTCAAATGTTCTTCATGCTCTTGATCATTCTTCGAGTAAATAAGTATGTCATCGATAAAAATAATGACAAACTTGTCAAGATATGGCCCACACACTCGGTTCATGAGGTCCATGAACACAGCTGGTGCATTAGTCAATCCAAACGGCATAACCATAAACTCGTAATGACTGTAATGTGTCCTAAAAGCAGTATTTGGAATATCATCCTCCTTCACCCGCATTTGATGATATCCAGAACATAAATCGATCTTCGAATAAACAGACGAGCCTTGTAGTTGATCAAATAAGTCGTCGATTCTCGGTAGTGGGTAGCGGTTCTTGATGGTAAGTTTGTTCAACTCTCGGTAGTCGATACACAACCTAAATGTACCATCTTTCTTCTTGACAAACAAAACAGGAGCTCCCCATGGTGATATGCTTGGTCGAATGAAGCCACGCTCTAAAAGTTCCTGTAACTGACTCTGAAGTTCCTTCATTTCGCTAGGTGCGAGTCTGTATGGAGCACGAGCTATTGGTGCAGCTCCCGGTACAAAGTCTATTTGAAATTCAACGGATCGGTGTGGAGGTAGTCCTGGTAATTCTTTCGGAAATACATCGGGAAATTCTTTTGCGATGGGAATATCATTGATGTTCTTTTCTTCGGAATTGACTTTCTCGATGTGTGCTAGCATAGCATAGCAACCTTTTCTTATTAGTTTTTGTGCCTTAAGGTTACTAATAAGATTTAACTTCGCGTTGCTCTTTTCTCCGTACACCATTAAGGGTTTTCCTTTTTCTTGTATAATGCGAATTGCATTTTTGTAACAAACGATCTATGCTTTCACTTCTTTCAACCAGTCCATACCGATTATTACATCAAAACTCCCTAACTCGACTGGTATTAAATCAATTTTAAACGTTTCATCCCCCAGTTTAATTTCTCTATCCCAACATATATTATCTGCTGAAATTAATTTACCGTTTGCTAATTCGAGTAAAAATTTACTATCCAAAGGCGTCAATGGGCAACTTAACTTAGCACAAAAATCTCTACTCATATAGCTTCTATCCGCACCCGAATCAAATAAAACATAAGAAGATTTATCGTCAATAAGAAACGTACCCGTAACAAGCTCCGGGTCTTCATGTGCTTCTGCCGCATTAATATTGAAAACTCTTCCACGACCCTGCCCATTAGAATTCCCCTGATTCGGGCAATTTTTAATAATGTGGCCCGGTTTTCCACATTTATAACAGACTACGTTGGCAGTACTTGCTCCGACACTACTTGTTCCGACATTACTCGTTCCAGCATTATTTGTTCCTTTAGTTCTGTTATACATTGGTCCGTAGACCTCATACTTTGTTGCGCTATGACCATTTCTTTTACACCTATTGCAAAATGTTGTGCAGAACCCCAGGTGATTCTCTTCACACCTTTGGCATTGCTGTTTCTGATTATTGTTGTTGTTGTGGTTGTTATTGCTGTTAGGACGATTATTGTAATTGTTGTTGTTGGGATGTTTATTGTAGTTGTTGTTGTTGGGATTGCGATTGTTGTTGTTGCGATTTATGTTGCGGTTGTTGGGATAGTTGTTGCGATTTTGGTTGTAATTGTTGTTGTTGTTGTTGTTATACTGGTGACTCTTGTCACTGTTTTTCTCCCACTTCCTCTTGAGTTGTTTCGTGTTGGCTTCTTCGGCCGCCTGCTCTTTAATTCTTCCCTCAATCTGATTTATGAGTTTATGAGCCATTCGACTTACCTTTTGTATGGAAGAGGGCTCGTGTGAACTCACATTTTCTTGAATCCTTTCTGGTAATCCTTTTACAAACGCGTCGATCTTCTCTTCTTCATCTTCGAACGTTCCCGGACACAATAGGCACAACTCTGTGAATCGTCGTTCATACGTGGTAATGTCGAACCCTTGTGTTCGTAACTCTCTAAGCTCTACCTTGAGCTTATTGACTTCATTTCTAGGACGGTACTACTCGTTCATCAATTGCTTGAATGCCGACCACGGTAGTGCGCAAGCAGCATTTTGTCCTACCTGTTCAAGATAGGTGTTCCACCACGTTAACGCAGTACCTGTGAAGGTATGCGTAGTGTACTTAACTTTGTCCTCTTCAGTACACTTACTTATGGCAAACACCGATTCGACTTTCTCGGGCCACCGTTTCAATCCAATTGGTCCTTCGGTTCCATCAAATTCTAAAGGTTTGCAGGCAGTGAATTCTTTGTAGGAGCATCCTACACGATTTCTTGTGCCGTTAGCTGTATTGCTAGATTCAGAGTTATTGTTAGCATGTAGCGCAGCCTGTACTGCTGCTATGTTTGCAGCAAGAAAGGTACAAAATTCCTCTTCGCTCATATTCATGGTGTGTCGAGTAGTCGGTGCTATTTCCTTCAAAATAGCCAACTGAATCGAGTTAATCATACAGAATATTAAGAGTAGTCAATAGTATTTCGTAGCATAATATGAACTCATTTATAAAAGCTTTTTCTTCATATTAGCATTTTATAAGTTTAAATTCGGGTACTACCTACCTGTTATGTTCATACTTAGTAGCTAATATATAATTCAACTACTACAATTCCATATGAAAAACTGATTATAATAATAGATCACATACAAATATTCTTCAAACTTACAACTTCGCTATATTACATATAACATGAAATATAGTACACTATGATACAGGACAGTTTTGAAGATAAATCTAGTTAATACGCAAGTTGTTCAGCAAAGGAAATAAAGACACGTAATTCATAAGTCCAGAAACAAGTCATGCATTCTGGTTTTACTAAGACGACTTTTCATCCTTGGTCTTATGGAAAATAACCGTTATGACCATTGGCTAGGCAGCATGTTGTAATGTCATCAAAAGGACGAGGGTTTCGTAATGTCCAACAGCCCCGTAATAATCTAAAAACCTTGTTTCTCACCCCAACTACTGAATCCGTCACTTGTGGGAAGGTTTTATTTAAAAGTTGCAATCCGATGTTCTTTTTCTCACTTTGGTAAGAAGCGAACATCACTAACCCGTAAGCATAACATGCTTCTTTATGTTGCATGTTAGAAGCTCTTTCTAATTCACGAAATCCTATGTTGGGATATGTTGAGTCACAATAGGTTCTTAACCCGTAGCGTAAAATTGCATTTGGGTTCCCCGTATTTAATGCTTTAAAGAAAATACGGCGTAACTTACGGTCTCCCCAATGTGATATACCCCACCTATCAAAGGAAAGCCTTTTATAAACTAAGGCATTTCTGGAAAGTCTTTCAAATGTTTGACAAGTTAATTTCGCCATAACTAAATGTGCTGATGAATTCTGACCGACTCTAGACAAGATTTCCTCAATCATATCTCCTGGTAAGTCTTCTAAAATATTCGGTTGTCTACCCTTAACGTCCATTTTGTTTTTATACTGTAAAATAGACAAGGATTAGATTCGTAATAACAAATAATACAAGCAATTTTTACATAGAACATAAAAGTACAAGCACACTACAATACATATAATACATAACATGATTACAACCCTCTAATGTAAATCACTGGTTTCTTCTTCTTCGGACTTGGTTCGTTTTCCTAATTTTCTAGGAATATATGGTGTTCCTCTAATATGAGCCGTTGTTTTCCATAATGGTTTAGAAAAACCTGGTGGTTTAGAGGTTCCCGAGTCATTGTTACATTTTAGGAAATACGGATGTTGCCGATACATATAAAGTTCATCGGGGTTGGAATCGAGTTTCTCTATTTTTATACCTTTTCCCTTATTATTTTCTTTCGCTTTATTAAATTGCGTCGAGGTAATTTCTATAACATCATCGGAATCCTCATCGGGATCCGATTCATCGGAAAATTGGTAATCTTCCCAATATTTTGCTTCCTCATCGGAAACACCATTGACCATTATTAACTTTGGTCCGTTGGTTGAGGATTTTCTTTTATTTAATCGATTTACTATAGTTATCAATATTTCTTCCTCCGGAACCTCTTCTTCTTCCGGTTCCTCCTCTTCCGGTTCCTCTTCTTCCGGTTCCTCCTCTTCCGGTTCCTCCTCTTCCGGTTCCTCTTCTTCTGATTCCTCTTCGGGAATTTGTGAATCTTCCCAATATATATTCGACTCTTCATTATTATTAGGTGAATCGATGGGATTTGTACTAGTGGTAGACATCTATCACACAATATCAAACACATTAAGAGGTTAATATATCACATAATATTTACATGTTAATAATATATAGTTTCCAACAAAAGTGTTAAGCAATCGTTTTTTAAAGAAAACACGGTCGAAGTCCAGACTCACTAATGTATCCTAGAAAACTCGATAAGACACACTAATGCAAATTTCTTGTTCTCTAAGACCAACGCTCGGATACCAACTGAAATGTCCCGTTCATATTGATTATAAACGTTCCATATTAATTGATTTCGTCGCGAGGTTTTAACCTCTATATGAGACGTTTTTCAAAGACTGCATTCAACAAACATAACCCTTATTTTATCGATAAAGGTTTAAAAAGCATTTCGTAGATTATCAAATAATGATAATCTAAAATATACCGTTTACAAACGACCATTACATAATGGTTTACAATAAGAATATATTACATCAAAAATAAGTTTCTTGAATGCAGTTTTTACATAATATCATACAAGCGTGGACTCCAAATCTTGTCCTTATTTTAGTATGCAACAGCAGAAGCTCTTAATAATCACCTGAGAATAAACATGCTTAAAATGTCAACAAAAATGTTGGTAAGTTATAGGTTTAACCTATATATTATCAAATCATAATAATAGACCACAAGATTTCATATTTCAATATACATCCCATACATAGAGATAAAAATCATTCATATGGTGAACACCTGGTAACCGACATTAACAAGATGCATATAAGAATATCCCTATCATTCTGGGAAATCCTTCGAACATGATAAAAACGAATTCGAAGTACTAAAGCATCCGGTACTTTGGATGGGGTTCGTTAGGCCCAATAGATCTATCTTTAGAATTCGCGTCAATTAGGCGTGCACTAATTCTTAAAATTAGTGATGTTCCCTAATTCTTAGGCTACCAAGCAAAAAGGGGCATATTCGGCTTCGATCATTCAATCATAGAAAGTAGTTTCATGTACTTGTGTCTATTTTGTAAAACATTTATAAAGCTGCATGTATTCTCATCCCAAAAATATTAGATTTTAAAAGTGGGACTATAACTTACTTTCACAGATTTTTACTTCGTCGGGAAGTAAGACTTGGCCACTGGTCGATTCACGAACCTATAACAAATATGTACATATATATCAAAGTATGTTCAAAATATATTTACAACACTTTTAATACATTTTGATGTTTTAAGTTTATTAACTCAGCTGTCCTCGTTAGTAACCTACAACTAGTTGTCCACAGTTAGATGTACAGAAATAAATCGATATATATTATCTTGAATCAATCCACGACCCAGTGTATACACATCTCAGGCTAGATCACAACTCAAAGCATATATATTTTTGGAATCAACCTCAACCCTGTATAGCTAACTCCAACATTACTGCATATAGAGTGTCTATGATTGTTCCAAATAATATATATACATGGGTCGATATGATATGTCAAAACATTTGCATACGTGTCTATGGTATCCCAAGATTACATAATATATTAGAATACATGTATAATACATTATAAGTTAGCTAGGATATGATTAATATAGATTTGTTACCAATTTTCACGTAGCTACAACAAGCAAAAATATCCAATCTTGTTTTACCCATAACTTATTCGTTTTAAATCTGTTTTGAGTGTTTCAAGTTTCTATGGTTTTATATTGAACTTAAGTTTATGAATCTAAACATAAAAAGTATAAGTTTATAGTCAGAAATATAGGTTACAAGTCATTTTTGTAAAGGTATTCATTTCAGTCGAAAGAACGATGTCTAGATGACCATTTTGGAAAACATACTTCCACTTTGAGTTTAACCATGATTTTTGGATATAGTTTCATGTTCATAATAAAAATCATTTTCCCATAATAACAACTTTTAAATCAAAGTTTATCATAGTTTTTAATTAACTAACCCAAAACAGCCCGCGGTGTTACTACGATGGCGTATATCCGGTTTTACGGTATTTTTCGTGTTTTCCGGTATTAAATCATTAAGTTAGCATATCATATAGATATAGAACATGTGTTTAGTTGATTTTAAAAGTCAACTTAGAAGGATTAACTTTTGTTTGCGAACAAGTTTAGAATTAACTAAACTATGTTCTAGTGATTACATGTTCAAATCTTCGAATAAGATAGTTTTATGTGTATGAATCGAATGATGTTATGAACATAATTACTACCTCAAGTTTAGTAGGTAAAACTACTGGAAGTGACAAGAAATGATCTAGCTTCAAAGGATCTTGGATGGCTTGAAAGTTCTTGAAGTAGAATCATGACACGAAAACAGGTTCAAGTAAGATTATCACTCGAATTAAGATAGTTATAGTTATAGGAATTGAATCAAAGTTTGTATATGAGTATTACCTTGATTTAGAATTATATCTTACTGTAAACAACAAGGATTTCTTGAGGTTGGATGATCACTTTACAAGATTGGAAGTGAGCTAGTAAACTTGGAAGTATTCTTGATTTTATGAAACTAGAACTTGTAGAATTTATGAAGAACACTTAGAACTTGAAGATGGAACTTGAGAGAGATCAATTAGATGAAGAAAATTGAAGAATGAAACTGTTTGTAGGTGTTTTTGGTCATTGGTATATGGATTAGATATAAAGGATATGTAATTTTGTTTTCATGTAAATAAGTCATGAATGATTACTAATATTTTTGTAATTTTATGAGATATTTCATGCTAGTTGCCAAAATATGGTTCCCACATGTGTTAGGTGACTCACATGGGCTGCTAAGAGCTGATCATTGGAGTGTATATACCAATAGTACATACATCTAAAAGCTGTGTATTGTACGAGTACGAATACGGGTGCATACGAGTAGAATTGTTGATGAAACTGAACGAGGATGTAATTGTAAGCATTTTTGTTAAGTAGAAGTATTTTGATAAGTGTCTTGAAGTCTTTCAAAAGTGTATGAATACATATTAAAACACTACATGTATATACATTTTAACTGAGTCGTTAAGTCATCGTTAGTCGTTACATGTAAATGTTGATTTGAAACCTTTAAGTTAACGATCTTGTTAAATGTTGTTAACTCAATGTTTATTATATCTAATGAGATGTTAAATTATTATATTATCATGATATTATGATATATTAATATATCTTTATATGATATATATACATTTAAATGTCGTTACAACGATAATCGTTACATATATGTCTCGTTTCGAAATCATTAAGTTAGTAGTCTTGTTTTTACATATATAGTTCATTGTTAATACACTTAATGACATGTTTACTTATCATTTATCATGATTAAACATAGTGTAACAATATCTTAATATGATTCATATGTATTTAGTAAGACGTTATTATAACGATAATCGTTATATATATCGTTTCGAGTTTCTTAATTCAATAAACTCAATTTTATGTAAATAACTCATTGTTAAAATACCTAATGAGATACTTACTTATCATAATATCATGTTAACTATATATATAATCATATATATGTCATCATATAGTTTTTACAAGTTTTAACGTTCGTGAATCATCGGTCAACTTGGGTGGTCAATTGTCTATATGAAACCTATTTCACTTAATCAAGTCTTAACAAGTTTGATTGCTTAACATGTTAAAAACACTTAATCATGTAAATATCAAAATCATTTAATATATATAAACATGGAAAAGTTCGGGTCACTACATTATCATTTTAGAATACTTGACAGTGAATTGGATAACAGTTTGCGTCCTTTAGTTAGAGAATGTGATGTTGTTAAGATGTTAAGTTACATTACTAACTATCAATACATTGATGTGTATGTTGAACATGGGGTTACATGTATTGGAAGAGGAAGTTTGATTGATGAAATTGATGCTGAGTTAGCTTTAAAAGTGTAATGCGTAGTAAGGGTAAAATGTTGTCTGAAGATGTTAGTGAAGATGGCAGTGAAGATGATGGAAAAGATGGTAATTATGAGATTAATGATCTAGAGTTGAAAGCAAACCAAGTGTTTGATTGTGGAGATGTTGTTGACGCTGAAGGTTTGAACTTTGATGATTTTGATTGTGGAAATGAGTGTGACAAATTGGATATTATAAGAAAGTTGAGGTTGAATGAATTGAGAGCAAATAATGAAGAAGAAACACTTAAAGTATGTTATCAAAAGTTTTATGTTGGGCAAGAGTTTTCAACCACAAAAGAAATCAAAGATAGGGCAAGACTACATGCAATTGAAACGAGAAGGGATTTAAAACCACAAAAGAATGATTTAAATAGGGTAAGAATTAGATGTTATGGATTGGGAGAAGTCAACAACAAACCTGTATGCCCTTGGACTTTGTGACGACCCGAAAATTTCCGATCAAATTTAAACTTAATCTTTATATAATTCCGACACGATAAGCAAAGTCTGTAATGTTGAGTCTCAAAAAGTTTTGGAACTATATTCATGTAATCAATTACCATTTGACTGTGCTCGACGATTCACGAACATTTATGTGTATATAGATATGTATATATAATATATAGTTATATTAATTGAAAACGTTAACAAAGTATTAGATGTATAATACTTTACATGAACGTAATTGTTTCAATATATGTTTAATATATTTATCGACGGAATTAAAAGATAATATCAAATGATTGAATTATCAGATACATTGTGATATGATTACGAGTCTTTATTAAGAGGTCCACTGTGATTTAAGAAATCTGTTCTTTTTAACGGTATTTGGAATAAATGGTAAAGTAATTTACAAGTGAGATCAAAGTGTCACTTAACAAGAGTAGACAAAAGTTAGTGGAGATACTTGTTTGATTTCCAATACATGCTTTACTATATTTCACTCGTGACTTTTGTTAAGATAACAATTTAGTTTTCATATTATTTAACGTGAAAGTGAAATTAGGGAATATAGATAACTTAGATGTTGGATATTGACAAGTTAAGTAATTCAAAGTTTTACATTAAATGATTTCATAAATTTAATTAACCATTAGACTTTATCTTATGATTCACCAACAAACGATGAGTTAGAAACTTGAAACATGTTATGTGTCATATATGATTTTACCTTTCTATAACATGTTATGATATAACGATTTTCATTATGTTAAACTTTTAACAAAATGGTTCTTAAATATAATTAGTTTTGGAAAACAAAATTATAGTATTTAATCGATTTAGTTTCAAACGTACTAAAACGTTTTCAGTTTTAAAAAGAACTTTACTATTAAAACGTTTTATAAGGTAATTTAATTATGTATATAAAAATTAGAAGAACATAATTAAAGCTTTGTATTATAAATTGCATTATGGTAAATTTAAATACAAATTTGAATATAATGATTATATTAATATTATTAGCATTACTTGCATTATTATTATTGTTAATAATAGTATTAATATTTGTATTATTAATATTATTATTTCTAATATATATATATATATATATATATATATATATATATATATATATATATATATAATTTGATATGTATAAGTTGTTATATTATTATTATTATCAAAATCATTAATAATATTATTATTGTCATTTTTATAATTATTATTTATTATTTATTATTTATTATTATTATTATTATTATTAATATAATTATTATTATTATTAATATTATTATTTTATATTTATATAATAGGTAAATATAAATAAAAACGCGTATACACATCCCAATCAGTTATTTGTTTTTCTTCTGTTTCCTACATACTCGTAATTTAATGTCGAACCTTGCCATCACTACATAACAATCGAGCAGCTCATGTGTTGATGAAAAAGGATTCGATTTTCCACTATCAATTACAAATTATAAACTGCTATTCGAGAAATAAAAGAGATATTCATAGAAACAAAACCCATTTTCTTTCACGACCTGTTTTAATCCAAAATTCAATTTCGAATCAAACACCAAAATCTAATAATGCAGAGTTATTATGAATCATCTAGTGAAGCTCTCTGTAAATTTTCAAGCTGTGATTTATCAAATTGAATGTTAATTTGATAGTCGAAGTTTTATGAATAAAAGTCAAACCTAGAATTCTCCGTTCAAATTGGGTGATTGGAGGCTGTTTTAGGTTTTAATTCTGGATGTTGAACATTTGATATGTGATTTATAACAATTTTTATGTTGGGATTATAACCTGAAACGAGCGAATTGGTTAAATCAAGTTTGAAGGTTTCATGTTCATACATGTTTTGTTATATATATATGTGTGTGTGTGTGTGTGTATGTGTGTGTGTGTATATATATATATATATATATATATATATATATATATATATATATATATATATATATATATATATATATATATATATATATTTTGTTTCTTATGAGTGATTAAACCCACGACCGTAATCAACGAACACTTTTGATACTAGTACTCGACACTAAACAGGCCAATTGAATTTATGCTGCTTCAATGCTGTTTCAGTGTTCATGATTGTGAAACCCACCTGCAACTCACAATAGATACCACACTTCTACTTCTGTTAATTGCTGTTGCTGCTACGTTGCTTTGTTTCTGTTTCTAACCGAATTACAACTGCCACAAAACTACCTCACCTTCACACACCATCGAAAACCCTTTATATTCTGTTGTTGTTCCCACCACTGCCTTGTTACGTTTTCTATAAGATCATCACCAATTAAACCATGATCCTAACATGATGTGCTATTCACTTTCTGTTACTTCTACTTACTTACATTTATTCCTATTTTCTTTCTGTCGACCCACAAACACAACCCAAACAGAGATGATACTACTCGCCTTTTCTTCTGTTTCTGTTCCACACAAAAGCA
Source organism: Rutidosis leptorrhynchoides (assembly GCF_046630445.1). NCBI lineage: Eukaryota > Viridiplantae > Streptophyta > Magnoliopsida > Asterales > Asteraceae > Rutidosis > Rutidosis leptorrhynchoides. The sequence continues at coordinate 28,107,735 of NC_092335.1, forward strand.
CTCGCAAACCACCTGTAAATGTAGAGAACCGTCCTAATCCATAAGGATGAATACAATAACATATGGATACATTGCGAGGTATTTGACCTCTATATGATAAATTTTACAAACATTGCATTCATTTTTAAAAGACAACTTTCATTTCATCGAAAGTTGACAGGCATGCATACCATTTCATAATATCCAAACTATGAATGACCTAAACTATCATTTACTTAAAAATAATCTTTATTGAACTCAACGACTTGAATGCAACGTCTTTTGAAATATGCCATCAATGACTCCAAGTAATATCTCTAAAATGAGCAAATGCACAGCGGAAGATTTCTTTCAAACCTGAGAATAAAAATGCTTAAAAGTATCAACCAAAAGGTTGGTGAGTTCATTAGTTTATCATCAATATTCATTTCCATCATTTTTATAGACCACAAGATTTTCATTTCCATTTCTCATAAATATACATCTCATATCAGGCATTTCGCACACTGCATAGAGATAAAAGTCATTCATATGGTGAACACCTAGTAACCGACCTTAACAAGATGCATATAGATATCCCCATCATTCCGGGACTCCCTTCGGACAAGATAAATTCAAAGTACTAAAGCATCTGTTACTTTGGATGGGGCTTGTTATAACGACCCGTCCTAATCCATCTGGACGAATACATTACATTTGGTTACATCGCGAGGTACTTGACCTCTATATGATACATTTTACAAACATGCATTCGTTTTTAAAAGACAAACTTTCATTTCATCGACAGTTGATGATATGCATACCATTTCATAATACATCCAACTATAATTGACCAAATAATAATCTTGATGAACTCGACGACTCGAATGCAACGTCTTTTGAAATATGTCATGAATGACTCCAAATAATATCTCTAAGATGAGCAAATGCACAGCGGAAGATTTCTTTCGTACCTGAGAATAAACATGCTTTCAAGTGTCAACCAAAAGGTTGGTGAGTTCATTAGTTTAACATAATCATTCATTTTCATCATTTTAATAGACCACAAGAATTTCATTTCCAGTTCTCATAAATATACTTGCCATGCATAGAGACAAAAATCATTCATATGGTGAACACCTGGTAACCGACATTAACAAGATGCATATAAGAATATCCCCTATCATTTTGGGAAATCCTTCGGACATGATAAAACAACATCGAAGTACTAAAGCATCTGGTACTTTAGATGGGGTTCGTTAGGTCCAATAGATCTATCTTTAGGATTCGCGTCAATTAGTAGATTGGTTTACTAATTCTTAGGTTACCAAGTAAAAGGGGCATATTCGGCTTCGATCATTCACCCATATAATGTAGTTTTAATTACTTGTGTCTATTTTGTAAAACATTTATAAAAATTGCGCATGTATTCTCAGCCCAAAAATATAAAGGTTAAAAAGGCAAATGAAACTCACTCTACTGTATTTTGTAGTAAAAATACATATGACGATATTGGACAATGCAGGGTTGACCTCGGATTCACGAACCTATATCATTTATGTATATATTAACACATATAATAACATTTAAACAAGCTGATATTTTTAATATACTAGTTTTATTATGATTTATCTGTTACCCTTAATAAATATATAAATTATATCTATTTTATATATCTTAATTACATAGTTAATAATTATATATGTCGGATTCTTATTAAAGTATTTTAATTAAAACATATATGATATATTAAAATTTTTATATAAGGTTATATTAAAATATATTTATATCTTATATGTAATTTAATTAATAATAATTAATAATTTTTTTTATTTTGAAAACAAAATAGTTTGTAATATTAACATAGGTATTGTCTATGTTTTAGATACCTTTTACTTAAGTAATATATTTTGTAATAATAATAATGATACCAATAATAATAAATAACTATTATTATTAATAATAATAATAATAATAATAATAATAATAATAATAATAATAATAATAATAATAATAATAATAATAATAATAATAATAATAATAATAATAATAATAACAATAATAATAATAAAAATAGTAGAAAGGCTACCTTAATGTAACAAGTCTTAAAAAAAAATAAACGTTCCTGCCCGGGCTCAAACCCGAGACCTCTCGGTTAAACCCAACACTACTAACCATCCTTCCATCTCTGCTTTTGTATTTTAATTCATCATTTAATTCCCTTTAATCGTGATCATTATGTCCGTAATTATCATCATCATCTTATACTTCACATAAAATCATTATCATTTCGCTACCATCTGACCATCATCATAACTCGACATACATTAACTAATACCATCGGTCATCATCATTATCATTATCACCACCATGGTACAAACCATATTTAATATCGGACACCAACAGGGTTCGGCCCAAACAGAATAAGGAAAAGGCAGCCCAATATAAAACTGGATCTTACACTGCCCACTTCGGATTTAATTTGGCCCAAGCTTTAAATTTGATTCAGTGTACTGGTTATATCACGAACAAGCTAGAAGTCGACCATCCCTAAAAAGGGTTTCGGTGCTGTTTCTTTTAATATCTTTTTTTTATATAATCGACTTTACATCTAAACAGCACTAACCTTTCTATCCTTCTCCACTATCATTTATACCTTTAATATTTATTTGGGTTTGTCGGCCAATTGGAAAGAAAAGATAGAGCACTCTTGCCTGCCTTTAATAGGCTTTTTAGTACCGTCTCAATATCTATATAATATTCGATGTAACGGTTTGGAAGAGGGAAAAAAAATATACACAGCTGGTAGCATGGGGTTTAGGGTTTCGGTTGCAACAGGTAGCAGAAACAGGAAAATATGAAACATAATTTGCTTATGGAGGTGGTCTGATGGTTTGATCGATGAGGAAAATAGGGAGATGTTTAAGTTTTGATTTATGTATAAGTCTATGTATATATATATATATAGAAGTGATGTTGGTTGATTGATAATCAAAAAGAGATGTTGGTTGATGATAGTTTTTAAAGTGGCTTAAAGATGGTTTCGAAAGAGGGTGGTGATGTTCAGTGGTTGCAGCAGTAACATGTAAATGGTTTTTTTTTGTTTTGATGGTTCAAGAAAGGAAACGATAATGGTGATGAAAGGTGACGAAGATAGTTTATGGGTTAATTAAGGTGGCGGTGATAAGGTGGTGAAGTGGTGATAGATTTTGGTGAGTTGTGGGTTTCATTAAGAAAGGTGGTGCTCACGTTGGCGGTTTGATGTTTATCGATCAACAAAATATATATATATATATATATATATATATATATGGGTCGATGGTGGTTTTGAAGGGTGACGATTTGCAGGTGACCATCGGGAAAAAAGGTGATTAGTGTTTGTTATGTTGGCTCATGGGTGGGGTTTACATGACAGTTTCAAACGGTGATGGTGGTCTTGTTCATCACAGTGAAATGGGAACAAATAATATGCAGGTGGTTTGTTCACGGGTTGTTAATGGTTTTATGGTTGAGAGAGAAAAGATGTTGATTTATGAAGAAAAAGAACAAGGTGAAGTTACGTAAGTTGATCGAGCTATATATATTGGTCGTTTATGTCGTATGATTTGGTCGACGAGAATCACATTCAAGAGAAGGAAAACAAAAGGTAAAAATAAAAATATAGAAAGTAGATAATGATATACAACTGAATTTGTTTGCATTTATGAATTGAGATCGACATGTAACAAATTGAAGACAGGAAGAATCACGCAGACAAGAGGAAAAAGATAAAAGAAGAAATCGATGGGCAACAGAATTTGATTCTATACTGTAATGGATTCCAGTTTGTAATCAGATAAGAGGCAGGAAAACAAATCACATACTGTGTTGATTGTTACGTAAAACAGATTCAGATTCTAAAGCAGATCAAGAAATAACCTATGATGTGGATGTTAAACATAATACATATGTATTTATATTTATTTATGTATATATGTTAAACAGAATACATATGTATTTATATTTATTTATGTATATATCCGTATATATATATACATATATCTATATTTGTATGTGTAATTATATATATAAATCGGTATATCTGTATATTTGTATATATATAATTATTTCTGTATTTTACATATTAAGGAAACATAATATTATTAATAATACAAACATTAATATTTAACATTAATATTAATTTTAGTAATAACAAAATATAGTAATAATAATAATAGAGATAATAATAATATTAGTAATATTAATATCATAATAATACTAATGGGAACAATGATAATAACAATTGTAAATAACATGATAATTTTAGTAATCAAGTTAATAATAATACTTTCAGTAATCCTAAAAATAATTAAGTTTATTTTAAATCACATTTAACTTATTTAAATAACTATCGGATGATAAACGAGTGCTTCGATCGTTTACTAAATCAATTCGTAACTATATTTATATATTCAATATACTTCATTTGTATATATAGATATGTTTTAGATAATAATTATTATAATATCATATACTATTATATTTTCAATTATTATTCATATATATACACACACACACACACACACACACACACATACATATCTAATTACAATTATTTGTTCGTGAATTATCGAAAGTGGTCGAAGGTCAATCCAATATATGAAACTGTGACGATCCTTCCAAATCCCTTTGGACGAATACATCATTCATTGATTTCATAGTGAGGTTTTGACCTCTATATGATACGTTTTGTAAACATTGCATTCTTTTGAAAAGGCACACCATAAATGAATATATAAATCCAAGGTTTTCGATGTCTGATGATTTCTACGTATAGACAATCACCGTATATAATAGTTTACAATACTACATCCGTTGACAATGCAGTCAAAATAAGATACATGGTGATGATTTTGTGAATGCAAAGTTTTCTTGAATAATGCATCTATGACTCCATGCACATAGCTTGTATAACGTATAAGCAAACAGCGAAAGACTTCTAGAAACCTGAGAATAAACATGTTTAAAAGTGTCAACACAAAGGTTGGTGAGTTCATAGTTTTAATGTTGCGAATAATCTGTATATAAAAGTGGATCACAAGATTTCAGTTGTTCCATCCAGAAACATTTATCAAAATATTCTACGAAATTGAGCACCCTGGTAACTAAACTTAACGTATATATATTTTATACCCTTTGTATAATCATCTTAATAATACACGTAAACCAACGTGTACGCTTCTCAAATAGCATACGTCCGTTAAAAGGCTAGTGCTCTATCTCGGACGGGGATATCAAGCCCTATGGATCCATATACTACTACTCGCGCCCACCAGTTCTTATAACTGGCAGTTACTAGTTACCAAAGCTAAGAGATTTTTGTTTCAAACTCAGTGTAGAATTTATTATGTACTTGTATCCATTGCATTTAAAATAAAGTGCATGTATTCTCAGCCCAAAAATATAGATTGCAAAAGCAATTAAAAAGGGAGCAAATGAAACTCACCTTAGCAGCACATAAAGTTGTTCATCGTAATGTGACCAAAACTCGGAATATCAAATAATCGTAGATCTCAACCTAGAGAACATATTTGGTTAATAAATATCTATCAAGCTAGGTCAGGTCATAGTGTACCACAATCCTAATGCTCGATATTGACATACAAAAGTTATCAAAAGTCATTTCAAAAAGTCAACCTGACCTAATATGATCTTTTAAAATCTATACTATAGTTTGAATGATCATGGTAATTGAAAATAGTTTAACATTTCACATGGTTTCCCAATTCTTGAATAATTAGACTATAGTTTTATAAAGCTTTGAAATATGATAAAACAGTCAATTTTGACAATTGTTCAACAAATCGAGACGTGCCTTATATAGAAATTCATTTACTCGATTAGTAATATTTGAAAATCCAAATTATCAATCTTATAAACAAGTTGTTTAAATATCAATTGCAGATTCAAAAGCAATTTCAATTAATGTTAATCATAATTCAATTGTCCATATCTTTTAATTCGTTCATCGAAATTACGCGATCTCTAAATGAAAAGTTATTGATTTTTTGCCAGCTTTCCAAAAGGGGGATGATTCTCACACACACTTTTTTGATCCTCACACACCAATTTAAAGAAATGGAGTATTATTAGAAGAGTAAAAGGTTAAAATAGGTGTGTGAGGATCAAAAAAGGGTGTGTTAGAATCATCCCCCTTTCCAAAAACATGCATATCATATACCTTATATCAGCAATATATGTATTAAATTCGTGATCTATTATAAACTATTTAACGACAAAATTAATCGTACTAGCATGCATAATCCTATATACTCGAGCACTAGTCAGGGATACACTATTAATATATAATAGATAAGATATAAATACTTACGTATCAATATTGTGATTCAATATTGTATAAAAGTACGTAGACGCAACAGAGATGATAAATACTAGTTTGACTCATGAGCAAAATACTTGAACAATACCCAAAACCTCCTTAGTAATAACCCATAGTTTCCTTAGATGTATCCCGCTTGAAAACTCATTTTGAAAGTGACACGCTCATGACCTCGTCGTAGTATTTTAAGTGATATAATTAGTAATAATAATAATACTACTAATAATAATAAAATAAATAATAATAATAATCTTAATAATAATAATAATAATAATAATAATAATAATAATAATAATAATAATAATAATAATAATAATAATAATAATAATAATAATAATAATAATATTATTAATATAAATAATAAATAATAAATAATAATAATATTACAGAAGGAGTAGTATGTGTAAACAAAACTCGAGCAGAAACTGGACTTTTATAGGCAACTTTTTTGAATCTGATGCCCATGCGATCGCATGGGTTTTTAGTGTATTTTCCATGCGATCGCATGGACGCCTGATCCAGCTCAAAATGTTTTTGTTTTCTTGTTTGTCGACATATTATTTTATAATATATATAATATATATAATTTAAATAATTAATTATATATTATATTAAATTCATGTGCATAGTTAACTTGTAATTTTTGTTTCGATGACTCGTACGTTGTCACTCGACTTATGCCCCGGTTCTGGTTTCTCGAACGCATTTTCGTACGTTTAGAAAACTTGCATTTTACGTTTCGTGTCACGTACCTTTGTCAAAATATAGCCTTAAATTATCCCTAAACTATACCACTCAAAGTATATAATACACTTTCGAGTGTTTTGGTCATTTACTTCTATAAATCATTGTCTCGCTATTTGTTAATATATATAATAACAATTCTGTTTTATGACCAGTTTAATAATATATTTTATATATTTTCAATATTAATATATACGTTTTAAAATACATATCACAAGTTATTCATATATCTAATTCCAACAGTTAATATTCCTTATTATTGTATGTCTCCAAATTACGTTATTTAAATAAACACTTTACCATTTATTTCGAATATCGTTAAAAATGAACGATTTCCCAAATCAACGTGGACCTCACAACAGAGACTCGTAATAATATCATAATCTTTAAGGGACTCAATAATTATCTTTTAATTCAATCGTTTGGCATAATCTTTTAACTCCGTAGTTAAATATATCTATCAGATAATCAAACCAATAAGGTTAATGCACAGTATCATTTTCATAACACTTTGTTACGTTTTCAAGTTATAGTATATATATGTATCTATTTACATATATTTGTTCGCGAATCGTTGAGAACAATCGAAGGGTATTTGAATAGTTCAAGAATTTTAGGATTCAACTTCATAGACTTTGCTTATCGTGTCGGAAATGTTAAAGATTAAGTTTAAATTTAGCCAGAAATTTCCGGGTCATCACAGTACCTCCCCGTTAAAGAAATTTCGTCCCAAAATTTGAGTGAGGTCGTCATGGCTAACAATAAAAATGTTTTCATGACGAATATGTGTTGATAAATAGAATTTTTATCAACGTTGAATAATATGGATAAAAAAATCCAATTACTCGAAGCGTATGAGGGAAGTTATTGTAATAGAGTGAAATGGAGAATAGAGATTCGTCTTATCTCTTGACGTAGTAATGATTAATTTCCAGAATTTAAGGAATAGAAAATCTTCATAATTTAAATAAGATTTGATTCTTCGAAATTTAAGGAAATTAGGATTTCCTTTGATTAAATGCGTAATCTGCCTCGATTGCTATGTCTGATATTTTGCTATAAATTGACCTCTTCTGTTTCATTTATTTTCACCACTCCTATAATTTTCTTCCTTATTTCATACTTACAAAAGATTTGTGAAAATGCTTCATCCAGTTCTGATTCTTGATATTTTCTTGGCTATCATATCATTCATTCTTCTTTTTTATCTGTCACCAGAGGAGGTTATTTTCTTCTACTATTACCTTGGGTTTATATTGTTTTTCAATCTCACGTGTCTTTATATTGCTATACGCATTGATATACACGGTTTGTAATTTCGGGGTTGTTTTCGGGCTTTATATTTTTCATTATATTTCGGAGCTTCATGCTTTCGTTTTCTCTTCCCTGCTTTAAGTCAAGCGAATAATGGTCCAGAATTCGTAGGTATGAATTTCAGAATGAACATAATTAATATTCTAAGAAAGAAACGGTAATGGCACAATCTGACTTGTCAAATTACCAGAATACCTCGAAAAAGACCGAATCATCAAGAAAAATATTTTCTTGATATGTTTAGAGGTTAAATAGAATGAAAGAGTTATGTAACATGGTTCATGATGAGGGTTTGATCTGTGAACCTTTATCACATTCCATTAGAAACTCAGCATGACTTACTGTAATATAATCACGTTGATCAAATGTCATTATATTATACTAACTCATGCTTCAATTCCCAACACTACTTCAAAAACATCCATTTTTCAAAATTTTCAGAAATTAGAAACTAAAATAGTTTCTTTTATTATGTAACACAGATAGCGTGAAGAGATAAATAATTTCGGATGATAATAGTTATGAAGATATCTTCAGAAATATCGAAGATATTTATAATGAAAGATATGATAATATCTTAGAATTTCTAATATCAGAGGATGATGAAGAATATTGTCTGCAAGGGTTTAGATTCGGAAGCAAGGTATTCGTTAATGGCTTCAGCAAATACTGAATCATTTGGATTCTTAGAAGGCAGGTTTCGTCTTTGTGATTTATCCATAGCCTCCTTCATACTTTGCTCAATCCGTTTTCCAGTTCCAAACCTTTTCTTTTTCTGAGCTTTGCCAACACACTATTCTTTATCATCTAACTTTTTACTGTTAAGGTCGTTTACAGTTTTTGCTGCTTCATCAGTACTTTTCAAAATTTTGAGAACTAGTTCGCGGTTTAAGGTGTTTTTCAGAAACTTCACATTCGAAGTAAGTAAGTCTAGGAGATAGACATTATATGTATATATATAACTGTTGGCGTAGAATTGCTGCGAAATTCAAAATACTGATTGCTAATTCCCGGTAGTTGGTATGGTAATTACCGTTACAAGATGTGGATGAGTACATGATAGGGTTTTAATGAACAATTATAATGGTTTTTCGGAGAGACTTTAAGTCACAGATTAATGAATTTGCTAGTACATTTACTGTTAATGTGGTGAAACATGAAAGGTTCCCCAGTAACAAAAACGTATATGCCAAAGTTACAAGTCTGAAAGGTCGTCGTTGACTGGTTGAATGGTTGATAATACTGGATACTTTTGAAAAGGAATTGCAAGGTTATTTTCGGTAAAAACAATGCTAATGGATCTTGCATAGATTTAAAGTTAAAGTATAGCTTTGAAAGATGTAGAGATCTAAGAATGATGTCACCGGTTCAGAGTTATGACTTGGATTCTGATCCGTTAATATCAGAATATGTAATTGAATTTGTATGAAAACGATTGTATATCGTTGTGAGCATTGTTAATAAAATTTTTTTCAATCAAAGTTGAAGAATGTACAGTGTAACATATTAATTGCGAACTTATATATTTCCCGGGTTTTACCTACCCGTTAAAGATTTCACAATTAATACTTTATACAAAAGAATTTTTATTACCGTCTTTATGAAAATATATATACATATATTTTCTTCAGATGTAACACATATTTAATGAGTTAATATCATATTAAGCTCATTTAATTTTCGGCTTGACTTAGAAATGATTAATCTCTAAAACATTAAAGATTACATAATCTTTGCGGAGTATTTCGCTAATGTAATCGATATTTCATTATTTATTGTTATTCCTCGGTGAAGGATGTTGATGCTCGTGGAATTTTTTTGTGAACCTTACAAGGCACAGATGATATTTTCTGGAAAGTTTCGAGTACATCGAAAATGAAAATGTAAAATCAATTATGTAATTGAATAATACACTTGGTTTATTATGAAATGGAATTCATTAAGTTGAAACAGAGATTGTAGTTAACAATGGTTAAGTTGTTAAGGAAGGATGTACATCATTGCATATTAGTAATATGAACTAACCGAGTAGTACTTACCAGTTAAGATTCACACGTAATAGCTTAGTACGAAAAGATTTATTTTGATTTCAAAATTCATATATATTAAATACACATAAAATTTCTTCAGGGGAAATGAGTTAATACTTCATCGGTTATTGTTGTTGGTATTTCTTGGTAACTACGATGCGTATGACGTTGATGTTCAAGGTACATATTGTGATGTTGAGGCTTGCGGTGCGGATGTTGTTGGTGGTGGTAATGGTACTGTTGATGTTGTTAGTGGTGGTACTGTTGATGCCGGTGATTCTGCTGGTGCTGCTGCTGGTGTTTATAATCCTTGCACCATATTCTCCAAAGCCACTACCCGAGCACGAAGCTCGTTGACTTCTTCTATTATACTGGGATGATTGGCGGTTCGGACAAGTGGATGAATAAGATTTACAATATTGGATATTACATAGTCATTGCGAGCTGTTCTGAAAATGAGGGTGAAAATGGTGTTACGAACGGGTTCGCCGGTAAGTGCTTTAGGTTCTTCGCCAAGAGGTGAATGCGGTGGATGGAAGGGATCACCTTCTTCTTGTCTCCAACGATTAAGTAGATTACGAACCCATCCTCAATTCATCCAGAATAGATGATGGCTAATTGGTTGATCCATTCCGGTTACACTGTCTTCGGAATTCAGGTGAATATCCATATCGGAATAGCTGTCAGAGTTTAAGGAATTTGAACTAGATACGAGATCCATCTTGTATAATTAGGGAGATGATTTTTGATATGAATTAGATTATAGAATTTAGTTTGGTATTCTTCAATACATAATTTACATATGTATATATAATACCAAATTCCATAAATCACGGAGAAATTTTCGGAAGATGTCAGGAAAAGTTTACAGTAACAGATACGCTAAGATATGAATTTTGTCTATACACTATTCATGCAATAAATGCAGAAAAACTTGTCTAGACTTAAGAATGATAATCAGGTAATTTTCGACAAGAAATGATAAGCAAAACTTTTAACATGCAGACACGGTCGAAGTCCAGACTTACTAATGCATCTTAACAACTATCAGTTAGGCACATTCATGCAAGACCTGGTTCGCTAAGACCAACGCTCTGATACCAACTGTGATGATCCTTCCAAATCCCTTTGGATGAATACATCATTCATTGATTTCATAGTGAGGTTTTGACCTCTATATGATACGTTTTGTAAACATTGCATTCTTTTGAAAAGGCACACGATAAATGAATATATAAATCCAAGGTTTTCGATGTCTGATGATTTCTACGTATAGACAATCACCGTATATAATAGTTTACAATGCTACATCCATTGACAATGCAGTCAAAATAAGATACATGGTGATGATTTTGTGAATGCAAAGTTTTCTTGAATAAAGCATCTATGACTCCATGCACATAGCTTGTATAACATATAAGCAAACAGCGAAAGACTTCTAGAAACCTGAGAATAAACATGTTTCAAAGTGTCAACACAAAGGTTGGTGAGTTCATAGTTTTAATGTTGCGCATAATCTGTATATAAAAGTGGATCACAAGATTTCAGTTGTTCCATCCAGAAACGTTTATCAAAATATTCTACGAAATAGAGCACCCTGGTAACTAAAATTAACATATATATATTTTATACCCTTTGTATAATCATCTTAATAATACACGCAAACCAATGTGTACGCTTCTCAAATAGCATACGTCCGTTAAAAGGCTAGTGCTCTAGCTCGGACGGGGATATCAAGCCCTATGAATCCATATACTGCCCACCAGTTCTTATAACTGGCAGTTACTAGTTATCAAAGCTAAGGGATTTTCGGTTCAAACTCAGTGTAAAATTTATTATGTACTTGTATCCATTACGTTTAAAATAAAGTGCATGTATTCTCAGCCCAAAAATATAGATTTCAAAAGCAATTAAAAAGGGAGCAAATGAAACTCACCTTAGCAGCACATAAAGTTGTTCATCGTAATGTGACCAAAACTCGGAATATCAAATAATCGTAGATCTCAACCTAGAGAACATATTTTGTCAATAAATGTCTATCAAGCTAGGTGAGGTCATAGTGTATCACAATCCTAATGCTCGATATTGACATACAAAAGTTATCAAAAGTCATTTTAAAAAGTCAACCTGATCCAATATGATCTTTTAAAATCTATACTATAGTTTGAATGATCATGGTAATTGAAAATAGTTTAACATTTCACATGGTTTCCCAATTCTTGAATAATTAGACTATAGTTTTATAAAGCTTTAAAATATGATAAAACAGTCAATTTTGACAATTGTTCAACAAATCGAGACGTGCCTTATATAGAAATTTATTTACTCGATTAGTAATATTTGAAAATCCAAATTATCAATCTTATAAACAAGTTGTTTAAATATCAATTGCAGATTCAAAAGCAATTTCAATTAATGTTAATCATAATTCAATTGTCCATATCTTTTAATTCGTTCATCGAAATTACGCGATCTCTAAATGAAAAGTTATTGATTTTTCGCCAGCTTTCCAAAAACATGCATATCATATACCTTATATCAGTAATATATGTATTAAATTCGTGATCTATTATAAACTATTTAACGACAAAATTAATCGTACTAGCATGCATAATCCTATATACTCGAGCACTAGTCAGGGATACACTATTAATATATAATAGATAAGATATAAATGCTTACGTATCAATATTGTGATTCAATATTGTAGAAAAGTACGTAGACGCAACAGAGATGATAAATACTAGTTTGACTCATGAGCAAAACACTTGAACAATACCCAAATCCTCCTTAGTAATAACCCATAGTTTCCTTAGATGTATCCCGCTTGAAAACTCATTTTGAAAGTGACACGCTCATGACCTCGTCGTAGTATTTTAAGTGATATAATTAGTAATAATAATAATACTACTAATAATAATAAAATAAATAATAATAATAATCTTAATAATAATAATAATAATAATAATAATAATAATAATAATATTAATATAAATAATAAATAATAATAATATTACAGAAGGAGTAGTATGTGTAAACAAAACTCGAGCAGAAACTGGACTTTTATAGGCAACTTTTTGGAATCTGATGCCCATGCGATCGCATGGGTTTTTAGTGTATTTTCCATGCGATCGCATGGCCGCCTGATCCAGCTCAAAATGTTTTTGTTTTCTTGTTTGTCGACATATTATTTTATAATATATATAATATATATAATTTAAATAATTAATTATATATTATATTAAATTCATGTGCATAATTAACTTGTAATTTTCGTTTCGATGACTCATACGTTGTCACTCGACTTATGCCCCGGTTCTGGTTTCTCGAACGCATTTTCGTACGTTTAGAAAACTTGCATTTTACGTTTCGTGTCACGTACCTTTGTCAAAATATAGCCTTAAATTATCCCTAAACTATACCACTCAAAGTATATATTAAACTTTCGAGTGTTTTGGTCATTTACTTCTATAAATCATTGTCTCGCTATTTGTTAATATATATAATAACAATTCTGTTTTATGACCAGTTTAATAATATATTTTATATATTTTCAATATTAATATATACGTTTTAAAATACATATCACAAGTTATTCATATATCTAATTCCAACAGTTAATATTCCTTATTATTGTATGTCTCCAAATTACGTTATTTAAATAAACACTTTACCATTTATTTCGAATATCGTTAAAAATGAACGATTTCCCAAATCAACGTGGACCTCACAACAGAGACTCGTAATAATATCATAATCTTTAAGGGACTCAATAATTATCTTTTAATTCAATCGTTTGGCATAATCTTTTAACTCCGTAGTTAAATATATCAATCAGATAATCAAACCAATAAGGTTAATGCACAGTATCATTTTCATAACACTTTGTTACGTTTTCAAGTTATAGTATATATATGTATCTATTTACATATATTTGTTCGCGAATCGTTGAGAACAATCGAAGGGTATTTGAATAGTTCAAGAATTTTAGGATTCAACTTCATAGACTTTGCTTATCGTGTCGGAAATGTTAAAGATTAAGTTTAAATTTAGCCAGAAATTTCCGGGTCATCACAGTACCTCCCCGTTAAAGAAATTTCGTCCCGAAATTTGAGTGAGGTCGTCATGGCTAACAATAAAAATGTTTTCATGACGAATATGTGTTGATAAATAGAATTTTTATCACCGTTGAATAATATGGATAAAAAAATCCAATTACTCGAAGCGTATGAGGGAAGTTATTGTAATAGAGTGAAATGGAGAATAGAGATTCGTCTTATCTCTTGACGTAGTAACGATTAATTTCCGGAATTTAAGGAATAGAAAATCTTCATAATTTAAATAAGATTTGATTCTTCGAAATTTAAGGAAATTAGGATTTCCTTTGATTAAATGCGTAATCTGCCTCGATTGCTATGTCTGATATTTTGCTATAAATTGACCTCTTCCGTTTCATTTATTTTCACCACTCCTATAATTTTCTTCCTTATTTCATACTTACAAAAGATTTGTGAAAATGCTTCATCCAGTTCTGATTCTTGATATTTTCTTGGCTATCATATCATTCATTCTTCTTTTTTATCTGTCACCAGAGGAGGTTATTTTCTTCCACTATTACCTTGGGGTTATATTGTTTTTCAATCTCCCGTGTCTTTATATTGCTATACGCATTGATATACACGGTTTGTAATTTCGGGGTTGTTTTCGGGCTTTATATTTTTCATTATATTTCGGAGCTTCATGCTTTCGTTTTCTCTTCCCTGCTTTAAGTCAAGCGAATAATGGTCCAGAATTCGTAGGTATGAATTTCAGAATAAACATAATTATTATTCTAAGAAAGAAATGGTAATGGCACAATCTGACTTGTCAAATTATTATTCTGCTCGAGTTTTGTTTACACATACTACTCCTTCTGTAATATTATTATTATTTATTATTTATAATAATAATATTAATAATAATAATAATAATAATAATAATAATAATAATAATAATAATAATAATAATAATAATAATAATAATAATAATAATAATAATAATAATAATATTAATAATATTAATATAAATAATAAATAATAATAATATTACAGAAGGAGTAGTATGTGTAAACAAAACTCGAGCAGAAACTGGACTTTTATAGGCAAATTTTTGGAATCTGATGCCCATGCGATCGCATGGGTTTTTAGTGTATTTTCCATGCGATCGCATGGCCGCCTGGTCCAGCTCAAAATGTTTTTGTTTTCTTGTTTGTCGACATATTATTTTATAATATATATAATATATATAATTTAAATAATTAATTATATATTATATTAAATTCATGTGCATAGTAGACTTGTAATTTTCGTTCCGATGACTCGTACGTTGTCACTCGACTTATGCCCCGGTTCCAGTTTCTCGAACGCATTTTCGTACGTTTAGAAAACTTGCATTTTACGTTTCGTGTCACGTACCTTTGTCAAAATATAGCCTTAAATTATCCCTAAACTATACCACTCAAAGTATATATTAAACTTTCGAGTGTTTTGGTCATTTACTTCTATAAATCATTGTCTCGCTATTTGTTAATATATATATAATAACAATTCGTTTTATGACCAGTTTAATATTATATTTTATATATTTTCAATATTAATATATACATTTTAAAATACATATCGCAAGTTATTCATATATCTAATTCCAACAATTAATATTCCTTATTATTGTATGTCTCCAAATTACATTATTTAAACAAACACTTTACCATTTATTTCGAATATCGTTAAAAATGAACGATTTCCCAAATCAACGTGGACCTCACAACAGAGACTCGTAATAATATCATAATCTTTAAGGGACTTAATAAATATCTTTTAATTCAATCGTTTGGCATAATCTTTTAACTCCGTAGTTAAATATATCAATCAGATAATCAAACCAATAAGGTTAATGCACAGTATCGTTTTCATAACACTTTGTTAGGTTTTCAAGTTATAGTATATATATGTATCTATTTACATATATTTGTTCGCAAATCGTTGAGAACAATCTGTGATAACCCGAACTAATCCTCCCGGACAAAGTCTTCAACAGTTGGTCCCATTGCGATGATCGACTCCAAGTAATGTCCTTAAAATGAGCAAATGCACAGCGGAAGACTTAATTCGTACCTGAGAATAACATGCTGTAAAATGTCAACATAAAGTTGGTGACATATATAGGTTTGATGCTAGCAGCGTTATAACTATGGACCACAAGATTTCATATACATACATAATACACTCGCAAGTGTATGGAAACGTCGTTGAGCACTTGGTAACCATACTTAACTAAAAGTCACAGCAGCATACTCTTAAATAAACCCTACACCGTACCAAAGTGTAGTAACGAAAACGAAGTACTGTGCAACCGTTAAATGCTGGTCGTCCAGCCCGGTTGGGGATGTCAGCCCGATAGATCTATCAACAGGATTCGCGTTTACGCTCCTCACGTAATTAGCAGTTACCAAGTATAAAGAGATATGACATGGTACAACTCAACGTAGAATTTATTTTTGATCACTTGTGTCCATAACGTAAATCATTTATAAAAACAGCGCATGTATTCTCAGCCCAAAAATATTTATAGTTTAAAAGGGATCTATATACTCACCATACTGTATTTTGTAGTAAAAATACATATAACATCATTGAACTCGTATAAGGTTGGCCTCGGATTCACGAACCTATATTAGTTATATATATATTAACACATATAATTATAATCGAACAAATTTAAATATTAATAGTGATTTAATTGTTATTTTTAAATAAACTTTATGCTTCATTAGTAACTAAATTAACTATATTTATTTTTTATATACATTAATATTTATTACAAACATATTAATATCGTTATGTTTTATGTAAATAATATATTTTTATGTATAAAGTCTTTATTTGATTTATTAATAATACTAATAATGATAAAGAAAATTAATATTTTTGTTGGAAATAATAAAAATGATAATAAAAGTAATAATGATAATTCTAATAATAATAATAATAATATTAGTAAATGATAATTGATACCTATCTTAGTAATAATGATAATAATAATAATAATATTGAATAATAATACTAGAGCTTTTAATAATAACAATAATAATACACACAATAATATTTAATAATGATAATAGAATTAGAAAACTACCTTACATGAAATGGGTTCCAAAAAAAAAATAACAAGTCAGCCCCTGGAATCGAACCCATAACCACACGCTACACCATCATCCCCCTAAACCATCTGAGCTGTTGGTTACTTCGTGATTATTTTCGCGTTTTATTTCTATATTATGTACCAAACGGTTACCCTCTTCCTCATTCATTATTATAAGCCCAATCAGTAATTTCAGCCCATCAGTATATTAAATACTCGGCCCAACAGGAAATTATTATGCAGTCTACTAACCACCCACGGCCCAATATATAAATAGAAGATAAGTTCATGCGTTTAATATCTGTTAATGGTGTTGCTTATGAGTGGGTCATATTGTGTCGGCAATACCAGAAAAAGAAAACGCATAAGTCTTCCTCAATCATTATCCACATTCCCTTTAATCATTAATAACAACTTCCACCATCGATAACATAGTTGAGAGCCACGAATAAGAAGAGAAATTATATAGCCGCCATAGGATAGCAGGTTCGAAGAAATAAAAAAAACAAATTGAGCAGTAGCAAAAGGACTCTAGCGAAATAACAGCAGGACGATAGTGTTTGATTTGTGTTTGGGTTCGACAGGAAAAGAAACCAACGTAGCAGTCGCAGCAGAAGAATAACGTTTCCATGGTGGTTTATGTTGGTGGTGTTTTAACGGGAAAAACAGAAACAGTAACAAATAAAAAAAAATGGGTTTGGGTTTCGTTGCATTGCAGGTGTATTTGGGTTTGTTTGAGAGGCGTGTTCGAGTATTGTTTTCAACGGAATAGGAGGTGGACTTCGTTGGTGTTTTGCGGTTTAAATCACAACAGTGAACGAACAATAGATGATGATAGTTTATGATTGAAGTTTTAAGGTTGTTGTGGGTTAGAGTGGTGTTTGGTGACGGATTGAAACAGAAGGCCAAAATAGATAAGATGCACTTGGGTGATTTGGTGGTTGTGTTTGGTAGTCGAAAGATGTACTCATGGCTGCTGTGATAATGATTTATAACAGAAGTAGCAAACGGAAATAAGTAATAGTGTTCTATGATGGTTGTAGGGATAAGTCGTAGGTGGTGGTGGTTCCTCATGGTGGCGTTCGAACAGCAGGGACTAGTTGCAGCAACCATAAGCAGGGAAACGATGGTGTTTCGACAGAAATATATATATAACAGCTACAGTAGGTAAATAAAGGGGTTGTTTTGGGTTCTTGGGTTACATGAAGAAAGCTATAGACCATAATAAATCAACGATAGAGTTAGGCTTGTGAAGACGTTTGTGAGAGTGGCGGAGTTTTAGTATTACAAAGATATGAAGTTGGTTTAACACAATAGCAAATTGAAGGCTGGGATGGTTTCAACGATGGTGAAGTGGTGTGACTTCTCGGGTGTTACAGTAACCGAAGCATTACACCCACAAAGGTATTTGGGTTTGAGCTGTAGCAAACCTTCGTACCAATGGAGTTATGATTTGTAGTAGTTATTCGTGTGATGATGATGATTGATGAATTGAGGATGATGGTGGCGGATTTTAATGGTGATGGGTTTCATGGTGGTAGTTAGAAGAAAGATAGGTTGAGAGAGAGAGAGATAATGAAGATGGTGAAGAATCAATTCATATGCAAAGTGTAAATATATAAATCTCCACACTCCGTAACTTTAATCTAAAAATTATTTTTTTTAACAATATAATATTAATAATTAACACTCAAGTGAGGACAAAGAAAAACGAATAAAGTGATAAAGAAAGAAACAGTATTCATAGTTTAAATCTCGTGAATTTTTGTTGGTTGTATACTACCGACACTTTATTAGAGGTGTTATATTGTGACCCGTTGATCAGTAGTGGCGGATTAAAAGTACACTGAAACATCCTAAATTTATATTTATTTATGCTAGTCATTATTGTTGTGTAAGAATCGTCCACTAAATATTTAGAATCATTAAATAAAAATTAAATCAATTAATAGCTCCCAACCCAAGTAAAATACTAAATGCTAAAACTAATCAAATATGTTCTAATTATATTTTTAACAAAGCTATAATTGTTTCCTAAATAAATTTATAACAATAAATTTTCGAATTACATTATACATACATAAATGTGTATTAACTAACAATTTAATTATTAGTTCAAAATATTAAATCATATAATACTTTATTTAATACCTCTATTTATTATTTATACATCTATATATATACATATTTATTTTCAAATTATTATATACACACACACATATATATATATATACACATATACATATTTACTTACAAGTAATTGTTCGTGAATCGTCAGGCATGGTCAAAGGGTAGCTGATTATCCGAATATAGATTTCAAACTTTCTAGACTCAACATTACAGATTTTGCTTATCGTGTCGGAAACATATAAAGATTAGGGTTTAAATTTGGTCGAAAATTTCCGGGTCGTTACAGTACCCACCCGTTAAAGAAATTTCGTCCCCGAAATTTGCTAGAGGTTGTCATAAATAACAATAGGAATGTTTTCATGACGAATTGAGGTAATAACGGAGTTTTATCATTATTGGAAGATATAGATAAAATGATTCGATCATATGAAACGCACGTTTGAAGTTATCATAAAAGAGTGAAATGAGTAGTTATGAAATCATTTTAACCGATGACGTGGTTATGATTGATTTCCGGATTTTAAGGAATTTAAAGAAATTCTTACGTAATAAGATTTGGTTTTTCGGCGATCAGAATTTTCTTTGATTTAATGCGGCAATCTGTTTTGATTCCTTGTCGAATACTTTACTATAAATCCACTCCTTCGTTTTCCTCTTTCCGTCCTCGAGTCAAGCGAGCAATGATCCAGAATTCGTAGGTATAAAATTCGAAATGAACATAGCTAATGCTTTAAGAAAGAAATGGTAACGGCAAAATTTTCGATTTGTCAGATTACAAGAATGTCCTGGAAATATAGAACTATCAAGATGATATGTTCTTATATATTTGGAGATTGGATAGAATGTAAGAGTCGTGTAACATGGCACATGATGATGGTACTGTGAATCATCACATTCCATTAGAAACTTAACATGACTTACTGTAATATAATGAAGTTGATCAAGTTTCATTATATTATACTAATTCATGCATCAGTTCCCAACACTGCTTCAGAATATTCATATTTTAAACTCGAAGGTTTTAGAACTTAGAAACTAACACAGTTTCTTTTATGTTGTAACGCAGATATTACGGAGAGACAGATGATCTCAGATAGGAATAGTTGTGAAAATATGAAAGATACGATAATATCTTGGAATTTCTAATATCAAAGGATGATGATGAAAATTTACCCGTAAGGGTTTAGATTCAGAAGCAAGGTGTTCACTAAAGATTTCATCAGAAACAAAATCATCAGAATTCTTTAAATACAGAGTTTGGTCCTTGTATTTGTCCTTGGTTTCCTTCATGGTTAACTCAATCCGATTTTCGATACCAAATTTTCTATCGAGTGTTCCTAACACCTCCTTCTTTATCATCAACTTTTGGCCATTAAGTCCATCTTCAACATGCTGCTTCGTCAGCATTTTCAAAGTTAACGAATCTGGGTCATTGGTTTTCAAACCGAGGTGGTTTCAAGAGAATTATGTTTTTAGATGATTAAACGCTGATGGTAGCATGGTGGAATATAAAAGGTTCTCCAGTAACGACGGCGAAAGGATTCGTATATATTGAGATTATAATAAGAGTAATACTACTGAGAAGTCGAAGTGAAGCTGTGATAAAATTAGCTTCTTGAAATGGAATTGTGAGGTTGTTTTTGCTAATAAATGATAAGGAATTCGTCGCGGATACGTTTTAACTAAAATTTGGTTTCGAAAATTTTCAGGTGCATAACTGTATGCATAAATCTTTCTTCCGTAGACGAAGTGCGGCTGGTTCAACTTTTCGATCGCGGTGTTTTCAAGAATCATGATAGGTTTGAACACGGATTTGTAATTGTCGAGGTACAAATGAGGTTTAAGATGAAATCAAGTGGCAAACTTGAAGAATTGTTTAGTTTCATATGTTATAATCCATATTTTAATTCATTTTAATTGTCCAAAGTTAGCAGTCCAATAATCCAATTGTCCAATCGTCCAATATATTCATATATAAATTAATATATAATATTCGAATTAATTAATACGTATCGTGACCCGTGTACCGGTCTCAGTGTCGATCACAACTCAAAGTATATATATTATTTGAGAATCAACCTCAACCCTGTATAGCTAACTCCCGCATTACTGCATATAGAGTGTCTATGGTTATTCCAAATAATATATACAGATGCGTCGATATGATATGTCAAAACCTTGTATACGTGTCCCGATATTTAAAGGGCGTAAAATAAATAACAGAAATTAGATGACGATAAATTAAATGCGTAAAGTAAATAACAGAAATTAAATGACGATAAATAAAATTGCGATAATTAAATTGCGATAAATAAAATGTAATCAGTTAGCTAGGAACAGTTAGCTGGAACAGTTAGCGTAGATTCTTAACAAAATTTCAATTAGTTAATTCGTTTGTTTCTAACAAATTTTATTTTGTCCAATGTTTTCTTCATTATGCCACTTGTTGGATTCGGATAGGTAAAAAAAATCAAATATGAAATTTAAATAGAAATGGTTAATCTGGGGTGAACGGATACGTATATCGGCAATTGTAAGTAGGATAGCAAATGACCGTTGAATCAGATTCGAAGAATGTACAGTGTAACTTATTAATGTGAAATCTAAATATTCCTCGAGTACTACCTACCCGTTAAAATATTTTTCATCATTAATAGTTTGTACGAAAGGATTTTTAATTACAATCTTTATGAAAATATACTTGCATATATATTTTCTTCAGATGTAATTATAGATTTAATGAGTCAATAAGATATTAAACTCATTTGATTTACCGTTAATACTAGATTACATAATCTCTAAAACTTTAGAAATTACATAATCGCCATGTCGAGCGAAGATAATCGATGTAGAACGATTCGTAGAACGATGATTATACTCGAGGTGCAGAATGAGATGGTGAGGCATGGATTGTTGAAACTTGGGTTATTGGTGGTACTGGTACCGTTGGTGCTGAAGCTGGTGATGTTACTGGTGTTGGTGATACTGCTAGTGCTTGCAAATTGTGTACCGTGCCCTCTAAAGTTAACACTCGAGCTCGGAGTTCTTTAACTTCTTCTACTAACCCTGGTTGGTTATCAGTGTGAGGTAAAGGTCGGATATCTTCTCTAGTTCCGTTAATGGTAGCCTCAAGACGAAAAATTCTTGCAAAAAGGGTATAAACGGTGTTGCGAACAGGTTCGCCGGTGAGCGGGTCGAGCACTCCGACGTTAGGTGGTAAGTTCGGCTCGTGATATGGAGTACCTTCTTCATTTCTCCATAGGGTAAGTATTTCGCGAACCCATCCCCACTTTCTAAAGAAATCACGGTAGTTGATCGGTTGGTGCGCTCCCGTCACGCTATCTTCGGAGTCAGAAGAACTTGGTCGATTCGTAGAGGCCATCGTACGCGATCACAGAAAAGATTTTTGGTATGAAAAGCTTAGTGACAGCAAATAATAGTTGGATGGTATTCTCAATGCATAATATGCATAGATATATATAGTACCAGGATCCCTTAAATTACGGAGAAATTTACGGAAGATATTAAGCAAAGTCTATCGTAATAGATACGCTAAGATATAAATTTGTCTATACACTATCTATGCAATAAAGGCAGTAAGGCATGTCTAGACTTAGGAATGATTAGCAGGAAATTTTTCCGCTAGAAATGATATACAATACTTATAATATGCAGCTAAGGTCGAAGTCCAGACTCGCTAATGCATCCTGACAACTATCAGTTAGACATACTAATGCAAGACCTGGTTCGCTAGGACCAACGCTCTGATACCAACTGTGATAACCCGAACTAATCCTCCCGGACAAAGTCTTCAACAGTTGGTCCCATTGCGATGATCGACTCCAAGTAATGTCCTTAAAATGAGCAAATGCACAGCGGAAGACTTAATTCGTACCTGAGAATAACATGCTGTAAAATGTCAACATAAAGTTGGTGACATATATAGGTTTGATGCTAGCAGCGTTATAACTATGGACCACAAGATTTCATATACATACATAATACACTCGCAAGTGTATGGAAACGTCGTTGAGCACTTGGTAACCATACTTAACTAAAAGTCACAGCAGCATACTCTTAAATAAACCCTACACCGTACCAAAGTTTAGTAACGAAAACGAAGTACTGTGCAACCGTTAAATGCTGGTCGTCCAGCCCGGTTGGGGATGTCAGCCCGATAGATCTATCAACAGGATTCGCGTTTACGCTCCTCACGTAATTAGCAGTTACCAAGTATAAAGAGATATGCCATGGTACAACTCAACGTAGAATTTATTTTTGATCACTTGTGTCCATAACGTAAATCATTTATAAAAACAGCGCATGTATTCTCAGCCCAAAAATATTTATAGTTTAAAAGGGATCTATATACTCACCATACTGTATTTTGTAGTAAAAATACATATAACATCATTGAACTCGTATAAGGTTGGCCTCGGATTCACGAACCTATATTAGTTATATATATATATTAACACATATAATTATAATCGAACAAATTTAAATATTAATAGTGATTTAATTATTATTTTTAAATAAACTTTATGCTTCATTAGTAACTAAATTAACTATATTTATTTTTTATATACATTAATATTTATTACAAACATATTAATATCGTTATGTTTTATGTAAATAATATATTTTTATGTATAAAGTCTTTATTTAATTTATTAATAATACTAATAATGATAAAGAAAATTAATATTTTTGTTGGAAATAATAAAAATGATAATAAAAGTAATAATGATAATTCTAATAATAATAATAATAATAATATTAGTAAATGATAATTGATACCTATCTTAGTAATAATGATAATAATAATAATAATATTGAATAATAATACTAGAGCTTTTAATAATAACAATAATAATACACACAATAATATTTAATAATGATAATAGAATTAGAAAACTACCTTACATGAAATGGGTTCCAAAAAAAAAAATAACAAGTCAGCCCCTGGAATCGAACCCATAACCACACGCTACACCATCATCCCCCTAAACCATCTGAGCTGTTGGTTACTTCGTGATTATTTTCGCGTTTTATTTCTATATTATGTACCAAACGGTTACCCTCTTCCTCATTCATTATTATAAGCCCAATCAGTAATTTCAGCCCATCAGTATATTAAATACTCGGCCCAACAGGAAATTATTATGCAGTCTAGTAACCACCCACGGCCCAATATATAAATAGAAGATAAGTTCATGCGTTTAATATCTGTTAATGGTGTTGCTTATGAGTGGGTCATATTGTGTCGGCAATACCAGAAAAAGAAAACGCATAAGTCTTCCTCAATCATTATCCACATTCCCTTTAATCATTAATAACAACTTCCACCATCGATAACATAGTTGAGAGCCACGAATAAGAAGAGAAATTATATAGCCGCCATAGGATAGCAGGTTCGAAGAAATAAAAAAAACAAATTGAGCAGTAGCAAAAGGACTCTAGCGAAATAACAGCAGGACGATAGTGTTTGATTTGTGTTTGGGTTCGACAGGAAAAGAAACCAACGTAGCAGTCGCAGCAGAAGAATAACATTTCCATGGTGGTTTATGTTGGTGGTGTTTTAACGGGAAAAACAGAAACAGTAACAAAAAAAAAAAAATGGGTTTGGGTTTCGTTGCATTGCAGGTGTATTTGGGTTTGTTTGAGAGGCGTGTTCGAGTATTGTTTTCAATGGAATAGGAGGTGGACTTCGTTGGTGTTTTGCGGTTTAAATCACAACAGTGAACGAACAATAGATGATGATAGTTTATGATTGAAGTTTTAAGGTTGTTGTGGGTTAGAGTGGTGTTTGGTGACGGATTGAAACAGAAGGCCAAAACAGATAAGATGCACTTGGGTGATTTGGTGGTTGTGTTTGGTAGTCGAAAGATGTACTCATGGCTGCTGTGATAATGATTTATAACAGAAGTAGCAAACGGAAATAAGTAATAGTGTTCTATGATGGTTGTAGGGATAAGTCGTAGGTGGTGGTGGTTCCTCATGGTGGCGTTCGAACAGCAGGGACTAGTTGCAGCAACCATAAGCAGGGAAACGATGGTGTTTCGACAGAAATATATATATAACAGCTACAGTAGGTAAATAAAGGGGTTGTTTTGGGTTCTTGGGTTACATGAAGAAAGCTATAGACCATAATAAATCAACGATAGAGTTAGGCTTGTGAAGATGTTTGTGAGAGTGGCGGAGTTTTAGTATTACAAAGATATGAAGTTGGTTTAACACAATAGCAAATTGAAGGCTGGGATGGTTTCAACGATGGTGAAGTGGTGTGACTTCTCGGGTGTTACAGTAACCGAAGCATTACACCCACAAAGGTATTTGGGTTTGAGCTGTAGCAAACCTTCGTACCAATGGAGTTATGCTTTGTAGTAGTTATTCGTGTGATGATGATGATTGATGAATTGAGGATGATGGTGGCGGATTTTAATGGTGATGGGTTTCATGGTGGTAGTTAGAAGAAAGATAGGTTGAGAGAGAGAGAGATAATGAAGATGGTGAAGAATCAATTCATATGCAAAGTGTAAATATATAAATCTCCACACTCCGTAACTTTAATCTAAAAATTATTTTTTTTTAACAATATAATATTAATAATTAACACTCAAGTGAGGACAAAGAAAAACGAATAAAGTGATAAAGAAAGAAACAGTATTCATAGTTTAAATCTCGTGAATTTTTGTTGGTTGTATACTACCGACACTTTATTAGAGGTGTTATATTGTGACCCGATGATCACTAGTGGCAGATTAAAAGTACACTGAAACATCCTAAATTTATATTTATTTATGCTAGTCATTATTGTTGTGTAAGAATCGTCCACTAAATATTTAGAATCATTAAATAAAAATTAAATCAATTAATAGCTCCCAACCCAAGTAAAATACTAAATGCTAAAACTAATCAAATATGTTCTAATTATATTTTTAACAAAGCTATAATTGTTTCCTAAATAAATTTAAAACAATAAATTTTCGAATTACATTATACATACATAAATGTGTATTAACTAACAATTTAATTATTAGTTCAAAATATTAAATCATATAATACTTTATTTAATACCTCTATTTATTATTTATACATCTATATATATACATATTTATTTTCAAATTATTATATACACACACACATATATATATATATACACATATACATATTTACTTACAAGTAATTGTTCGTGAATCGTCAGGCATGGTCAAAGGGTAGCTGATTATCCGAATATAGATTTCAAACTTTCTAGACTCAACATTACAGATTTTGCTTATCGTGTCGGAAACATATAAAGATTAGGGTTTAAATTTGGTCGAAAATTTCCGGGTCGTTACACAATCGAAGGGTATTTGAATAGTTCAAGAATTTTAGGATTCAACTTCATAGACTTTGCTTATCGTGTCGGAAACGTTAAAGATTAAGTTTAAATTTAGTCAGAAATTTCCGGGTCATCACAGAAACAGTTCA
Source organism: Rutidosis leptorrhynchoides (assembly GCF_046630445.1). Lineage (NCBI taxonomy): Eukaryota > Viridiplantae > Streptophyta > Magnoliopsida > Asterales > Asteraceae > Rutidosis > Rutidosis leptorrhynchoides. The sequence goes on from NC_092335.1 coordinate 28,134,945, forward strand.
AAATTTTTGTGACTCAACATTATAGACTTTGCTTATCGTGTCGAGACTATATAAATATTAAGTTTAAATTTGGTCAGAAATTTCCGGGTCGTCACAGTACCTACCCGTTAAAGAAATTTCGTCCCGAAATTTGAGTGTGGTCGTCAGGGTTAACAATAAAAATGTTTTCATGACGAATATGAGTTGATAAATAGAGTTTTATCATCATTGAGTAATATGAATTAAATAATTTGATTATATGAAGAGTAAGAGTGAAGCTATCACAAAAGAGTGAAATGAGTAAATGCATATTTGACTTAACCGGTGACGTAGTCACGGTTGATTTTCAGAATTCAAGGGATTTAAAAGAAAATCTTGAAGATCTATAAGATCTGATTCTTCGGAATTTATGAAAATTAAGATCTCTATAATTAAATGTGATTATCTGTCTCGATTGCTTTGTCTGGTATTTTCACTATAAATGAACTTATTCCGTTCCATTATTTTCACCACTCCAATACTTTCTTTCTCGATCCATACTTTCAGTGATTGTGAAAATTCTTAATCCAACTCTGGTTCTTAACCTCATTCTGACTATCGCAACAATCATTCTTCTATTCCAACTCCCACCAGAGGAATCTGTTTACCTCTACTTCACTCTTGGGATTATTGTGTTTATCATACTCCCGTGTCTTTATATTGCTATTCGTGTTAATGTACACGGTTTGTGATTTCTGTGTTGTTGTCGAGTTTTATATCTTCCTTTATGTTTCGGAGCTCTTTGACTTTTTATTCTCTTCTCGACCTCTAGTAAAGCGAGTAATGGTCCAGAATTTGTAAGTATGGAGTTTCGAATGATTATATTATTCTAAGCAGAAAGGAATGTATTAGCATTATTTGATTTGTTAAATTACCAGAATCACCGAGAATGGAACTATCAAGAAGATAATCTATTGATACGTTCAGAGGTTAAGCAGAATGAAAGAGTTGTATAACATGGCACATGATGATGGTATGATCTACTGTGAACCATCATCACATTTCATTAGAAACTCAGCATGACTTACTGTAATATAATCACGTTGGCTAAGTGCCATTATATTATACTAACTCATGCTTCAATTCCCTACACTTTTCCAGAATTCATTCCTAATTTATACTTAAGTTTTACAGAAGTTTCCAATATAATGTAATACAGATAGTACGAAGAGGTATATAATTTCGGATGAGAATATTTATGAAAATATCTTCAGAAATATCGAAAATATTTATAATGATATTTTGGAATTTCAAAGTTCGAAGGTTGATAAAGAAAATTTTTCCGCAAGATTTTTAACATGACATCGGAGCAAGGTATTCGTTGAAGGTTTCATCGGATCTGAAATTACCTGGAATCTTTGTATATATGGTATGGTCCTTGTATTTTACCTTGGTCTCCTTCAGGGTTAGCTCAATCGGTTTTTCAGTACCAAATTTTCTATCGAGCGTTCCTAACACTCCATTCTTTATCATCAAACTCTTGGCCATTTAGACCATCTATAATTTTGTTTTTTTCTCTACATTTAATGCTACCATATTTGAATCGTCGGTTATCAATCCGAGGTGGTTTTGAGATAATTGTGTTTTTAGATGATTAAACGCTAATAGTAATATGGTGGAATATAAAAGTTTCCCCAGTAACAATAAAAGAGTACGCATATATATCAAGGTGTTAATAAGGTTGTTTCGAAAGAAAAGTCAAAGTTGACTTGCTGGAGCTGTGACAAAATTGACTATCTTGAACAGGAATTGAAAAGTTATTTTCAGTAATAATAACGCTAAAGGAGCTAGCACAGATACTGGTTAAACATTTACTCAGTTTCCGAGAGTTTTTCAGGTGCGTAACTATATGCATACATCTTTCCTTCCATAGATGAAGTGCGATTAGTTCATCCTCTCGATTGTGGTGTTTTCAAAAAAATCATGAAAGGTTTGAACACAGATTGTAATCATCAAGATACAAACGAGGTTTAAGATGAAATCAAGTGGCAAACTTGAAGAATTGTTTAGTTTCATATGTTATAATTAATATTTTAATTCATTTTAATTGTCCAATGTTGGTAGTCCTCAGTTGATAGTCCACAGTTAGTAATTCAATAATTCATATATAGTTTAATATATAATATTCGAATTAATTAATATGTATCGTGACCCGTGTACATGTCTCAGACTCGATCACAACTCAAAGTATATATATTATTGTAGAATCAACCTCAACCCTGTATAGCTAACTCCAGCATTACTGCATATAGAGTGTCTATGGTTATTCCAAATAATATATATAGATACACCGATATGATATGTCAAAACCTTGTGTACGTGTCCCGATATTTAAAGTGCGTAAAATAAATAACAGAAATTAAATGACGATAAATAAAGTGCGTAAAGTAAATAACAGAAATTAAATGACGATAAATAAAATTACGATAATTAAATTACGATAAATAAACTGCGATAAATAAAATGTAATCAGTTAGCTAGGAACAGTTAGCTGGAAACAGTTAGCGTGGATTCTTAACAAAAATTTTCATTGTTAATTTGTTTGTTTCTATCAAATTTTTATTTCGTCAAATGTGTTCTTCATTATGCCACTTGCTGGATTCTGATAGGTCAAAATCCAAACATGAAATTGAATGAAAATGGTTATTCTGCGGTGAATAGATTCGTATATCTGTAGATGTAAGTAGGATAGTAAATGACTGTTGAATCAGATTGGAAGAATGTACAATGTCACTTATTAATGTGAAATCTAAATATTTCTAGGGTATTACCTACCCGTTAAAATATTCTTACCATTAACAGTTTGTACAAAAGAATTTTTGATTACAATCTTTATGAAAACATATATACATATATATTTTCTTCAGATATAATCATAGATTTAATGAGTTAATATGATATTAATCTTATTTGATTTATCGTTAGAACTAGAACACAAAATCTCTAAAACATTAGAAATTATATAATCGTCACGTAGAATGAAGATAATTGATGTAGAACGATTCGTAGAACGATAATTATACTCGAGGTACAGAATGAGATGTTGAGGCATGTGGTATTGAAACTTAGGTTGTTGGTGGTACTGGTGCTGTTACTGATGGTACTGTTGGTGCTGATGATGTTGCTGAAGCTGGTAAATTTTGCACCATATTCTCCAAATTGATTACACGAGCGCGAAGTTCGTTGACTTTTTTTATTATTCCGGGATGATTGTCGGTCAGAACGAGCGAATGAATAAGGTCTAGAATCTGACTTCTGATATAGTCGTGGTGAGATACTCTGAGAGAGAAATTAGTGTTTCGAACAGATTCGTCAGTAAGTGTTTCAGGTTCTTCGCTAAGAGGTGAATTCGGTTGACGGAAAGGATCGCCTTCTTCGCGTCTCCATTGATTAAGTCGACTACAAACACATCAGATGAATTGATGATGGCCGATTGGTTCATCCATTCTGGTTATACTGCTTTCGGAGCTCAAGTGTGGTTCCATATCGGAATAACTGTTGGAATAACTATCGAAATAGCTATCGAATTCTGAGGGACTCGAACTGGTTGAGGGATTCATCTCGTACGATCAGATGAAGGATTTTCGATAAGAAATAGATTATAGGATGTAGATTAGTACCCTACAATACATAATTTACATATGCATATATAATACTAAAATCCCATAAATTACGGAGGAATCTACGGAAGCTGTCAGACAAAGGTAACAATAACATATACGCTAAGATATGAATTTATCTATACACTATTCATGCAATCAATGCAGTAATATGTGTCTAGACTAGGAATGATAAGCAGGTAATTTCCTAAGGATGATAAGTAGATGATTTTCGACACGAAATGATAAGCAAAACTTTTGACATGCAGACACGGTCGAAGTCCAGACTCACTAATGCATCCTAACGACTTATCAGTTAGACACACTAATGCAGACCTGGTTTGCTAAAACCACCGCTCTGATACCACCTATAACGACCCGTCATAATCCATCTAGACGAATACATTACATTTGGTTACATCGCGAGGTACTTGACCTCTATATGATACATTTTAAAAACATTGCATTCATTTTTAAAAGACAAACTTTCATTTCATCGACAGTTGATGATATGCATACCATTTCATAATACATCCAACTATAATTGACTAAATAATAATCTTGATGAACTCGACGACTCGAATGCAACGTATTTTGAAATATGTCATGAATGACTCCAAATAATATCTCTAAGATGAGCAAATGCACAGCGAAGATTTATTTCGTACCTGAGAATAAACATGCTTTCAAGTGTCAACCAAAAGGTTGGTGAGTTCATTAGTTTAACATAATCATTCATTTTCATCATTTTAATAGACCACAAGAATTTCATTTCCAGTTCTCATAAATATACGTCCCATGCATAGAGACAAAAATCATTCATATGGTGAACACCTAGTAACCGACATTAACAAGATGCATATAAGAATATCCCCTATCATTCCGGGAAATCCTTCGGACATGATAAAACAACATCGAAGTACTAAAGCATCCGGTACTTTGGATGGGGTTCGTTAGGCCCAATAGATCTATCTTTAGGATTCGCGTCAATTAGTAGATCGGTTTACTAATTCTTAGGTTACCAAGCAAAAGGGGCATATTCAGCTTCGATCATTCATCCATATAATGTAGTTTCAATTACTTGTGTCTATTTCGTAAAACATTTATAAAAATTACGCATGTATTCTCAGCCCAAAATATAAAGGGTAAAAAGGCAAATGAAACTCACTCTACTGTATTTTGTAGTAAAAATACATATGACGATATTGGACAATGCAGGGTTGGCCTCGGATTCACGAACCTATATCATTTATGTATATATTAACACATATAATAACATTTAAACAAGCTGACATTTTTAATATACTAGTTTTATTATGATTTATCTGTTACCCTTAATAAATATATAAATTATATCTATTTTATATATCTTAATTACATAGTTAATAATTATATATGTCGGATTCTTATTAAAGTATTTTAATTAAAACATATATGATATATTAAAATTTTTATATAAGGTTATATTAAAATATATTTATATCTTATATGTAATTTAATTAATAATAATTAATAATTTTTTTTATTTTGAAAACAAAATAGTTTGTAATATTAACATAGGTATTGTATATGTTTTAGATACCTTTTACTTAAGTAATATATTTTGTAATAATAATAATGATACTAAAAATAATAAATAACTAATAATAATAATAATAATAATAATAATAATAATAATAATAATAATAATAATAATAATAACAACAACAACAATAATAATAATAATAATAATAATAATAATAATAATAATAATAATAATAATAATAATAATAATAATAATAATAATAATAATAATAATAATAATAATAATAATAATAATAATAAAAATAGTAGAAAGGCTACCTTAATGTAACAAGTCTTAAAAAAAATAAACGTTCCTGCTTGGGCTCAAACCCGAGACCTCTCGGTTAAACCCAACACTACTAACCATCCTTCCATCTCTGCTTTTGTATTTTAATTCATCATTTAATTCCCTTTAATCGTGATCATTATGTCCGTAATTATCATCATCATCTTATACTTCACATAAAATCATTATCATTTTGCTACCATCTGACCATCATCATAACTCGACATACATTAACTAATACCATCGGTCATCATCATTATCATTATCACCACCATGGTACAACCGTTATTTAATATCGGACACCAACAGGGTTCGGCCCAAATAGAATAAGGAAAAGGCAGCCCAACATAAAACTGGGTCTCACACTGCCCACTTCGGATTTAATTTGGCCCAATCTTTAAATTTGGTTCAGTGTACTGGTTATATAATGAACAGGCCAGAAGTCGACCATCCCTAAAAAGGGTTTTGGTGCTGTTTCTTTTAATATCTTTTTTTATATATAATCGACTTTACAGCTAAACAGCACTAACCTTTCTATCCTTCTCCACTATCATTTATACCTCTAATATTTATTTGGGTTTGTCGACCAATTGAAAAGAAAAGATAGAGCACTCTTGCCTGCCTTTAATAGGCTTTTTAATACCATCTCAATATCTATATAATATTCGATGTAACGGTTTGGAAGAGGGAAAAAAATATACACAGCTGGTAGCATGGGGTTAGGGTTTCGGTTGCAACAGGTAGCAGAAACAGGAAAATATGAAACATAATTTGCTTATGGAGGTGGTCTGATGGTTTGATCGATGAGGAAACTAGGGAGATGTTTAAGTTTTGATTTATGTATAAGTCTATGTATATATATATATATATATATAAGTGATGTTGGTTGATTGATAATCAAAAAGAGATGTTGGTTGATGATAGTTTTTAAAGTGGCTTAAAGATGGTTTCAAAAGAGGGTGGTGATGTTCAGTGGTTGCAGCAGTAACATGTAAATGGTTTTTTTTGTTTTGATGGTTAAAGAAAGGAAACGATAATGGTGATGAAAGGTGACGAAGATGGTTTGTGGGTTAATTAAGGTGGCGGTGATAAGGTGGTGAAGTGGTGATAGATTTTGGTGAGTTGTGGGTTTCATTAAGAAAGGTGGTGCTCACGTTGGCGGTTTGATGTTTATCGATCAACAAAAATATATATATATATGGGTCGATGGTGGTTTTGAAGGGTGACGATTTGCAGGTGACCATCGAGGAAAAAGGTGATTAGTGTTTGTTATGTTGGCTCATGGGTGGGGTTTACATGACAGTTTCAAACGGTGACGGTGGTTTTGTTCATCACAGCGAAATGGGAACAAATAATATGCAGGTAGTTTGTTCACGGGTTGTTAATGGTTTTATGGTTGAGAGAGAAAAGATGTTGATTTATGAAGAAAAAGAACAAGGTGATGTTACGTAAGTTGATCGAGCTATATATATTGGTAGTTTATATCGTATGATTTGGTCGACGAGAATCACATTCAGGAGAAGGAAAACAAAAGGTAAAAATAAAAATATAGAAAGTAGATAATGATATACAATTGAAACCGCAAGTTTTGAGCTAAAATTTTCAAATATGAAACCCACCAAACCCACAAAAACAATTTCACAAACACCGGTGAAGGGTTATTCCGAAAAACTTATCTGGGGTAAAAGCTAGATTGAATTTTCAAAAGATCAAATGTTTTCATAAAGATCCAATTTCCTTAAGGATCTAAATTTTTATAGTCATATGGGACTGTAAACTACATCGTTACTTTCATTGTTCATACCGCCGTATAGAAATCACTGATGTATAAAGTGTGAAGAATAAAGAAGTGATTCTAGTATTTTTATTTCAAGACTATATTGCTTGAGGACAAGCAACGCTCAAGTGTGGGAATATTTGATAATGCTAAAAACGAACATATATTTCATAGAATTTTCCCTCAAGAAAGACAAGCTTTTAGTCGAAATTGTTCTATTTACAAGCAATATTCGTTTAAATAATAAAAGGTGAAGACAAAAGACATATTCGATGAATTGAAGACGCAAACGACCAAAAAGCTCAAAAGTACAAAGTACAATCAAAGTGGTTCAAATTATTGATGAGAAACGTCTCAAAATTATAAGAGTACAAGTCGCAAAATGCAAAATACAAGATATTAAATTGTACGCAAGGACGTTCGAAAATCCGGAACCGGGACCAAAGTCAACTCTCAACGCTCGACGCAACGGACTAAAAATTATGAGTCAACTATGCACAAGAATATAATATAATATTTAAATAATTATATAAATTATTTATATATTATATATATTTAAAAATAACGTCGACAAGCTTGAAAACAAAATTATGTGAGCTGGTACCTACGTCCATACGATCGCATGGCCTGTAGGCATATTATCCATGCAATCGCATGGGCTACTTTTTGTGGCCACATGCCTATAAATTTCACAGTTGGTGATCGAATAAATATCTTTCATCTATCTCTCTATCTCACTCGTATAATATATATATATATATATATATATATATATATATATATATATATATATATATATATATATATATTTATTTATTTTTATTTTAATTTTAATTTTAAATTCTAATAATAAGGGTATGTTAGCGAATGTTGTAAGGGTGTAAGTCGAAATTCTGTCCGTGTAACGCTACGCTATTATTAATCATTGTAAGTTATGTTCAACCTTTTAAAATTAATGTCTCGTAGCTAAGTTATTATTATACTTATTTAATTCCGAATTAATCATGATGTTGGGCTAAGTATTAAAATTGGGTAATTGGGCTTTGTACCATAATTGGGGTTGGACAAAAGAACGACACTTGTGGAAATTAGACTATGGGCTATTAATGGGCTTTATATTAACTAAATGATACCTCGTTGATTTAACATATAGACTTATAATTTGACGTATTTATATATAACCACATACGCTTGACTGGGTACGGTGGGCGGGATATCTATAAATACCAATAATTGTTCATTTAACCGGACACGGGGATGGATTAATAATCAATAGACTTGTTGAAACAGGGGTGGATTACATTCAAGGGTAATTGGTGTAATTGTTAACAAAGTAGTAAAACCTTGGACTACACGCAGTCGATAACCTAATGTATTCATTAAACAAAGTATTAAGACGTTGTTACAATTCGAATCCCCAATTAGTTAGGATATTTAACTTCGGGTATAAGGATAATTTGACGAAGACTCTCGCATTTTATATTTATGACTGATGGACTATTATGGACAAAACCGCATAGACATATCAAATAATCCAGGATAAAGGACAATTAACCCATGGTACTAAACTAAAAACAACACGTCGAACATCATGATTACGGAAGTTTAAATTAGCATAATTTATATATTTCATATTTAATTGCACTTTTAATTATCGCACTTTTATTTACTGTCATTGTATTTAATTGCACTTTTAATTATCGTACTTTCTAATTATCGCACTTTATTTATTGTCATTTTATTTATCGCAATTTCATTATCATTATTTACTTTACGCTTTAAATTAAGTTGTATTTATTTTTAATATTTTACATTAGGTTTTAACTGCGACTAAAGTTTTAAAATTGACAAACCGGTCATTAAACGGGAAAAACCCCCTTTTATAATAATAATACTACTTATATATATTTTTGTATTTTTACAATTATAAGTTAAAAAAAATATAGCGTTAAACTTGGCTAGAGTTCCCTGTGGACGAACCGGACTTACTAAAAACTACACTACTGTACGATTAGGTACACTGCCTATAAGTGTTGTAGCAAGGTTTAGGTATATCCACTCTATAAATAAATAAATCACTTGTGTAAAATTGTATCGTATTTAATAGTATTTTGTAGCAAAAATATAACTATTTCCTAGTACGCCTCGCACACATCTATATATATATATATATATATATATATATATATATATATATATATATATATATATATATATATACATATACATATATATATATATACACACACACACACATATCTAATTACAATTATTTGTTCGTGAATTATCGGAAGCAGTTGAAGGTCAATCCAATATATGAAACAGTTCAAAATTTTTGTGACTCAACATTATAGACTTTGCTTATCGTGTCGAGACTATATAAAGATTAAGTTTAAATTTGGTCAGAAATTTCCGGGTCGTCACACTTGTTGGGCCCAATAGATCTATCTTTAGAATTCGCGTCAATTAGGGTGTCTATTCCCTAATTCTTAGATTACCAGACTAAAAAGGGTGATATTCGGTTTAATAATCTAACCATAGAATATAGTTTCAATTACTTGTGTCTATTTCATCAAACATTTATAAAACAGCGCATGTATTCTCAGTCCCAAAATAAATATTGCAAAAGTATTTAAAAAGGGAGCAAATGAAACTCACGATACTGTATTTCGTAGTAATAATGCAAATGACGGCATTGAACAAGTGTAGGGTTGGCCTCGGATTCACGAACCTATATTAAGTATATATATTTATATGTTGGTCAATATCTATCTAACAATTTAGGTCAAGTCGTAGTGTATCACAATCCTAATGCTCGAGACTAATATGCAAAAGTCAACAAAAGTCAACTTGACATAAAATGACTTCCAAAATCTATACATGATTATTATATAACTTAAATATAGTCGTTTTATATATTTAAATATATTTAACAGATTTTATTAGAGTAAATAATATAAATCATTTATTAATAGATAAAAATTTATATTAAAATTTATATATAATAAAAATATACTTTTATATATCTTAAGTAATAAAATTTATAAAGTTCACTTAATATCATAAAAATATAGTGGTATGTATTATTAATGTAATTATATTACATGTGGTAAAATATCTTTGTATCACATATTCATTTGATAAAATAATATTGATAATAATAATAAGTAAAAGTTGTATTATTTTGTAATAATAATAATAATTATTATTATTCTACTAATGATAATAACAATATTTATATTTACTAATGATAATATTAATTATGATAAAATGATAATTCTAATCATGATAATTTTAATAATAACGGTACTTTTTGATATTAACAGTAATAATAAAATTATTTTATAAAAATAATAATTCTATCCAAAATGATAATTTTTTTAATAATAACAATACTAAAATGATAATAATAATGATATTTTATAATAACAATAATATTTCTATTAAAAATGATAATTTTAATAAAAATGATAGTTTTACTATTAATGATACTTTTAATAATAATAATAATGATAATGAAAACGTTATTTTTATCCAAATCAATATCTTACAATATTTTAATTTCATCATGATACTTATACTCATTATTTCCTAATCGACTTGTTTAATAGCTTTTTGTCCTCTTTTATATCTCATTCATAATAATGATAATAATAGTAATCATAATAATTAGATGATACTAATATTAGTTTTAATGATAATGATACTAATAATAATAATCATAATAATACTAATGATAATACTAATAATTATAATAATAATAATAAAAATAATAATAATAATAATAATAATAATAATAATAATAATAAAAATAATAATAATAATAATAATAATAATAATAATAATAATAATAATAATAATAATAATAATATAATAATAATAATAATAATAATAATAATAATAATAATAATAATAATAATAATAATAATAATAATAATAATAATAATAATAATAATAATAATAATAATAATAATAATAATAATAATAATAATAATAATAATAATAATAATAATAACCTTAGGGATAATAACGATAGTAGTAATAACAATAACAATTTTAATGATAATACTTCTAACAATAATGATAATAATAATAATAATAATAATAATTAGTTAATAATAATAACGACGATAATAACGACGATAGTAATAATAATAATCATTTGTAATAATAATACTAAAATTAATGATAATTCAATTGACGATATTTTTTAATCTATTCATCGAAACCATACGCTTTCTAAATGAAAAGTTATTAATTTTTCGCCAGCTTTCCAATGACATGCATATCATATACCTTATCTCATTAGCATATATATCAAACTCATGATTCATCAAAACTATCTAACGACGAAATTAAGCATACAAGCATGCATAATCCTATATACTCGAGCACTAGTCAGGGATACACTATTAATATATAAAAGATAGGATATGAATGTTCACGTATCAATATTGTGATTCAATATTGCAGAAAAGTATGTAGACACAACGGAGATGATAAACACTAGTTTGACTCACGAGCAATACCCCCGAATAATACCCATAACCTCCATAGCTATAACCCATAATCTCCTTAGCTCTATCCCGCTCGTAAAACCCGTTTTAAAATAGCTCGAACATACCCTCGTCGTAGTATTTTATGTATAATACTAATAATAACACTACCTAATAATACTAATACTAATAATAATAAGATTATTATTAATAATCTTAATATTAATAATATTTATAATAATATAAATAATAAAATAACTACGGAGTATATATTAGATAAAGAGATAGTTGTGGATGTGTGTGTGAATTATTAAACCCGAACTCGTCGAGCTTTATAGAGAATTTCTGAATCCAGCCCCCATGCGATCGCATGGGGCTCAAGTTATATAGCCATGCGATCGCATGGCTTAGATATCCATCTCAGGATTACTTGTTTAACTCTGCCGACACTCGTTTATATTATTATATATATAATATATTTAATTATATAATTAATTATATATTATATTATATTATATTTACGTGCATAGTTAAATTGTAATTTTTGTCCCAATGACTCGTACGTTGTCAGTCGACTTATATTTAGGTTTCGATTTTTTGAACGCGTATTCGTACGCTTAGAAAACTGGTACTTTACATTTTGTGACGTGTACCTTTATTAATAATTAGACTTGATCATTGATAAACTATATTACTCGAAGTATAACTTTTACATTTGAGTGTTATGGTCATTTGCTTCTATAAGTCATCGTCTCGTTATTACAAAGTATATTTAATTCAAAACGTTTTATATCTAAGTTAATATTATATTTTCTAATATATATATATATATATATATATATATATATATATATATATATATATATATATATATATATATATATATATATATATATATATATATATATATATATATCATCATTTAAAATATAAACTTGTACACATTAAAATATTTATCTAATAATATAATATTTAGTTTTTCAAAACTAATTATATTTCAAAGACCGTTATATAATTTAAAACCATTTAAATATTTAACAATGGTTATGTCACATAACGTTTACATAATAGAAATTATTATATCATATAACATTTTCATTTTAAAACTTAACTAAGTATAGTTCATTTATGTACTAGCGTTTATTTTAACTTCTTAAACGTACTAGTTATCATATTTACATATCAATCGAATCACTTAAGAGAGTGTTACTATCGTTTACTTAACTAATTTGAAATCATATATATTTAATATACATAAACTTGTTTTAAATACATGATGCAAGTTATTTATATATATAGTTCTAACAATTTACATTCCGACTTATTGTATATATTCAACTTCATTCTTTAAAAGGTTTTATCTATATCATAAACGTTTTCAATAATATGAAACTAAATAATTATCTTATCAAAGACACGAGGCAATCATTGCATTGAAAATTAAGCAGGAATCTCTACTAACCTTTGTCCAGTTATCGTTAATTGACATATTTGTTCTTACTTGTAAATCACTTTACCATTTTCTGAATATTGTTAGAATAGAAAGATTTCTCAAATCAACATGGACCTCACAACAGAGACCCGTAATCATATCATAATGTATCTGATAATTCAATCATTTGATATTATCTTTTAATTTCCGTCGATAAACATATATTGGAACTAATACGTTTATGTAAAGTATTATTCATCAAATACTTTGTTAACATTTTCAAGTCATATAATTTCATAACTTATTTTCATATCAACCAAACCGTTAAATGTTTTATTAATATTTCTCAATTTAATAATCACACATATGTATATATTCATACATATCTAATTACACATAATTGTTCGTGAATCATCGAGAGCAGTCGAAGGGTAAATGAATACATGAACACAGTTTAAAATTTTTGAGATTTCCACATTACAGACTTTACTTATCGTGTCAGAAACATTAAATCATTTAAAGATTAAGTTTAAATTTGATCAAAAATTTCTGGGTTGTCACAGTAAAGTTGTTCCCAATTCATGTTACGGTTCTGTTAATGAACCACTGTGATATTTGGTTAAATGATTTTGGATCAATTAAATTGATTTGGGTTTGATTAAATTACTTCTCGGGCTTAGCTTATTTCACATTTGGGCCGTGACCTTTTTGGACTAGGTATTGGATCAATTACTATTAATTAGATTTTGTCACTTGGACCGAATCATAATTAGAAACTGATATGGTTATGATTAAGTTATGAGGACGATGATGTAAATGAGTTAATGATGATTATGATCGAGAAAAGATGATGATGATGATGTTATACGATTTTGTGTATACTAAATAATTAGTCACACAATTTTTACCAAATTAGAATATTGGTTCGAATGGTTAAGGGGTGTCTTGGTTTAACGAGAGGTCGCGGGTTCGAGCCCAGTACGAGGCATTCTTTTTGGGAAAAGCTTTAAAGGTAGAACTTTATAATTATTATTATTTTTATTATTATTAAGATTAAGATTTTTATTAAGTATTATCATTATTATTACATTTATTATTATTATTATTATTATTATTATTATTATTATTATTATTATTATTATTATTATTATTATTGTTGTTGTTATTATTATTAGTATTATTATTATAACTATTATTATTATTATTATTACTAATAAAATTATTAACTATCAATTATTATTATTAGTATAATTAAAGTCACAATTATAATAATTATTATTACTATTATTATTATAAGTATTATTATTAGTATTATAATTTAGGTTATTATTATTAGTATCATTATTGAAATTACTATTATTACAAGATTATTAATATTGTTATTACAAAGATTATTGATATTATTATTCTTATGAAGTTTATTAACATATATCCTTACCATTATTATTATAAGTATTATCATTACTATTATTATCATTATTTTATTTTTTAATTATCATTATTATTGTTGTTATTATTGGTATCAATATTATAACCAGTAATATTATATATATATATATATACATATATATATAAATATATTTAATACATAACATAACTATATCATTATTTTGACAAATAATAAGATTTTCATTTAAAACATACAAATAAATATATATTTTATCAATTTATTAATAAGACATATAATTTACTAATATAACAATTATATCACTAATAATAAATGTGACGACCCGGAAAATTTTGACTAATTTCTAACCAAACTCTCGATACGATTTAATATCTTTGACACAATAAGCAAGGTCTATAAGGTTGAGTCTCAAAAAATTTTGAACTATTTTCTTACATTCATTAAACTTCGACTGCTCTCGACGATTCACGAACCACTATTTGTAAATAGATACGTATATATTTAAATATATATATATATATATATATATATATATATATATATATATATATATATATATATATATATATATATATATATATATATATATATATATATATTTATAATAAATTGAAAAATTATTTGAAATAATATATGATTTAATTGTTGGAAATAAAAAAATATATAAAATGATATTAGTAAATCCAATATTATTGATTTAATATATATAATATAGATATTAGATTTGATAAGCATAAATTGTTATATCAATATTATTAGTGTTATCTTTATTAATATTAGGAATATCATTATTTGCAATATTATTAATAAATATCATTATACTTGTTATTAATAGTATTAATGATATTTTTATTTTTGTCATTAATAATATTAAAAGTATTATTATTATTAATATTAACTATTAATATTAATTAATTGAAGATTAAAAAGTCTAACTATCTCTTCCTTTTGCACATCACAATCTATCTATATGTAATTTTGTTCTTGTCTCTAATATGGATACCAAGCGAAGAAATCACAGATACAATCAAAATTCATTAACAATCAGAATCAACTTTTATTTCTTTTATTTTACTTCTGGTCTGAACAAGAGATTTTGTCAATTGCTTCTACTATGGAACACTGTGCGTGCTTGGAAGTTACTATGTCAAATTGGAAATTTGATTGAGTTGTTATTCTTGTCTTCCTCATTGACTAAATTTATATATATGTATACATTATACATATGCATACTCTGAGATGATGAAACCAAGACTCACTCCCCAATTCCACTTCCTGATTATTATTTTCGCGAGCCTTCACAACCACCACTCCCGACTACTACCCATGACCGCCATGAAGCACCACCCTCATCAAAAACAATCACCATCACTAGCTCGTTTCTATTTATGATCGTGAACCTCACCACCACCGGTAAACCTCAACACTATTCTTCACCGTTACATCACCACGATCCACCACTGCATACAAGCCATTTTCTATTATGTCATTAACAACCCATCACCACTTCATGTTATATAAATCAAACACTATCGAACCCATTCACTGTATCATCACTTGATATTAACTCAAATCACTATTAAAAAAAACCATTAACCATCAATCTCCTACAACAAGGACCGATACATACGCTGCTATATAAATCTGTTTCGATCAAAACACAATCACCACCACTACTTTTCTCTCTCTTACTCTCTCTCTCTTCGTGAACCGTCATCAACAACCATACATCCACCATCTGATACCCGATGTGGTTACTGCATCTTTTGAATGACCCAACACCAACATCACGATCAAACCTACAACCATCAATGTTCACCTGCATGCAGCTATACTCTTTCTTGTTTGTTTTGATCGAATATCACAACCAACTTATTCTAGTCGAATCTTAAAGCATGCTCACTGTTTCTATCTATTGTGTGATCTGATCCTCATCAACCCAAACACCGCTAACATCGATCAACATCTTCATCAAGAACACACCACCTTAACTACCTTACGGCCACTTTCACCCCCATCGTGAACCACATCCGGCTACACCATCTCATATCTCTCTCTCGTTGTTTATCCAGCCTTTTTAAACCGAACTTCATGAACTGCTAGCTAATTAGAATGATGGAGTACTATATAATATAATGAATTATTAAAATTCTCAAGAATTGGACAAGTGGGTCTAAAAGCAATGAAGTGGTCGACACTTTTTAATCAAGATAACCCACTTGATATATTTTTTTAATAATGAATGACAAGTTGATGAAAGGAGGATGTTGTTATCAATCATTCCTGTTTTACAGCTCGAACCATCATTATACAATGAATCACGTTTGAAGGACCCGATTCAATTATTTTATTGTTGCATGATTTGGGCAGCGAAATTTGGTGGCATATTTGGGCCATTTATGATTTAGGCAGTTTGCAATATGGACTAGGTAGTTGTTGGAATATTTTTTTTTTTTTGGATCGTGATCCTTATTTTTTTTACTGAAACAAGGACAAAGAATGATGATGGTTATGATAATGGAAGGGTAACCGAATAATATGATAATATTATTATTAGAATGATGTATTATGATAACGATATGATGATGTTTTAGATGATGAGCGGCTAGATTATGATCATAATGATCATGATGAGATAAACATGATGAAGATCATAGATTAAGGCTGATGATGATGATTCAAAGACGAGATGACTGTGATTATGATTTTGATAAGATGATTATGGTCATGATTATGATATACGTACGATGAAAATAAGTCGATAACGTAGATGATAGGAGGTTGATCACGATTAAGTTTGTAAAGAAAAATCGGACGGTACAGCTGGTTTAGGTGTTGGTCTTGTGAACAAGAGGTCATGAGTTCGAGCCCGGGTTCGGGCATTATTTTTAAGCCATTTTCGTTTTGAGGTAGTAATTTTATTATTATTATTATTATTATTATTATTATTATTATTATTATTATTATTATTATTATTATTATTATTATTATTATTATTATTATTAATAATAATAATAATATTATTATTATTATTATTATTATTATTATTATTTTAATTACTGTTATTATTATTATTATTGTTTTTATTAAGTAATGTTATTTTTATTATCATATTTACTTATAGTATCATTTTTACTAAAATATTAAAAATTATTAAAACTACCATTTTTATTAAAATTATTATTTTCATTATTATTATTATCTTATAACAAATAAAGATTTATACATAAAATATATTTATATTACCTATAACTATATATTAAATATAATAACATATTTATATATATATATATATATATAGAAAATAAACATATATATAATATATAATTTAAAATATTATATAAAGACAAAAGGTAATACAAATTCTATATAAACTACAACACTAAATACATAAACATTATATAATCAATAAATGTAATTATTTGATTACCATTATATGTGTTAATATATATATAAATGATATAGGTTCGTGAATCCGAGGCCAACCCTATACTTGTTCTATGACGTCATATGTATTTTTACTACAAAATACAGTATGGTGAGTTTCATTTGCTCCCTTTTTAATTGCTTTTGCAATATATATTTTTGGGTTGAGAATACATGCGCTGATTTATAAATGTTTTACGAAATAGACACAAGTACTAAAACTAATTCTATGTGGTTTTAAACCAGAAATATACCCTTAGCTTGGTAACATTAAACTACTTGTCTATGTACGGTAGGCGCGAATCCTAAAGATAGATCTATTGGGCCTGACAAACCCCATCCTGACTATGGGATGCTTTAGTACTTCGAGGTTATTTTAAACACACCTGATCTGGTGTATTTCAGAGGGTAAAACATAGCATTGTTCAGTTCCATCGTATGCATATTTTTACTACAAAATATCGTATCGTGAGTTTCATTTGCTCCCTTTTTAAATGCTTTTGCAATATATAATTTGGGCTGAGAATACATGCGCTGCTTTAATAAATGTTTGACGAAATAGACACAAGTACTTAAAAACATTCTACGACTGAATTATTATTTGTACAGATGAGTGTTCCTGTACGTTTATACAGATGAGTGTTCCTGTATGATAATTTTTGCAGATGAGTGTTCCTGCAGGTTATATATGAAAATGAAATCTTGTGGTCTATTAAAATTATGAAATTATTATTTATGATAAACTAATGAACTCACCAACCTTTTGGTTGACACTTTTAAGCATGTTTATTCTCAGGTTTGAAAAAAATCTTCCGCTATGCATTTGTTCATTTTAAAGATATTACTTGGAGTCATTCATGGCATATTTCAAAAGATGTTGCATACAAGTTGTTGAGTTCAATAAAGATTATAATTAAGTAAATGATAGATTAGGTCATTTATAGTTTGGATATTATGAAACGGTATGCATGCCTGTCAACTTTTGATGTAATGAAAGTTTGTTTTTTTAAAACGAATGCAATGTTTGTAAAATGTATCATATAGAGGTCAAATACCTCACCATGTAACCATATGTTATTGTATTCGTCCTTATGGATTAGGACGGGTTGCTTCATGTGGTATCAGAGCGGTGGTCTTAGCGAACCAGGTCTTGCATTAGTGTGTTTAACGGATAGTTATTAAGATGCAGTAGTGAGTTTGGACTTCGACCTTAGCTGCATGTCAAAAAAAAGTTTTGCTTATCATTTCTTGTCAGAAATTACATGTTTATCATTCTTAAGTCTAGACACGTTTTCCTGTATTTATTGCATAGATAGTGTATAGACAAAATTTATATCTTAGCATATCTGTTACTGTAAACTTTATCTGACATCTTTCAAAGAGTCCTCCGTGATTTATGGAATTTTGGTATTATATATACATATGTAAATTATGTATTGAAGTATACCAATCAAAATCCTACAATCTATCTCATATCAAAAATCATTTCCCTGATTATACAAGATGGATCACGTATCTAGTTCAAATTCCTTAGATTCCGACAACTATTTCGATATGGATTTTCACTCGAGCTCCGAAAGCAGTGTGACCGGAATGAATCAACCAATTAGCCATCATCTATTCTGGATGAATTGGGTATGGATTCGTAGCCCACTGATGTGTAAAATCTAGTATATAATTTATCTCTGGAAAATGCCGGTTTAAAGATTACTACACACTAACGGGCAGTGTACCCGATCGTGTAATAGTATAAAATTGGTAATTCCGAAATCGTTCCAAGGACAGTTTAAACGTGAGAATTAAGATTGTATTAATAAAAGTAAACTAAGTTAAACTATGAAAATCGAAAAAACGAGATAGTTTGTTTTGGTGGCTATTTAACGATTAGCCAAATCAAAGATTGATTAAAAGTAAAGACAATATTTTTGGGTTTTTAAGTTTAAATAAATCAAATAACAGACTCAACGGAAAATAAAGATAGTTTGAATTCAATAGATAAAAGAATGTTCGCCTAGATCTCCTATTCGCAGTGTTGGATGATTTGTTATTAAGCACTAGTTCTATTTATCAATGCATGCAATTACAGAGTCGGTTTACCCAGAGTTCTCTTTTAGCAAACACGTCAAACTAGGATTTATTGGCGTAGGGTTCCCTTTTACCAAAGACCTCTTTCGTTTGTGACTTAGTAACTAGCTAATTATAAGATTAAGATTTAATTGGTTACGCGTTCGCTCCACACAATTCACCCCTGCTTTGTTCAATCAATGTTACCCGGTTTACCCCCTTGGTCCAGTAAGCACCCAATCGGTTAAGACAAATCAATTGGAAATTAGATCACTAAATTGAAACAGGGTTCTCTTTGTTCAAACAAGATTCACTAATCAACCTAGTAACAATAATCAACACCCACAAGAATGGTTCTTAATCAAAACTCATAATTATCATGTATTAATTAATAAAACTACAAAATCAGGCCTTTTTAAAATGCTCGAACTGAATTTTATGCCTAATGAAGCGGCGCGCGCCCTTTTGGAGCGGCGCTCCATACCCCATTTGCTGAAACTGAGCTGAAAACTTGCTAAAATCACCCAAAACTCGAATCGGACCAAACCCTTTCACTCGTTTGCATAGAAAATCATCCAAAACCATCAAATAACTTCAAATTTAACCTTCTTGGTCTTGGAACTCAAACTTTCACAACTTTCACCGAAATAAATCCAAATCGTATCCAAAAAGGACCAAAATATACCCGATATAGCTAAGGAAAACGCGTATTAAATATGCGATATCAAACAACCCCACACTAGAGTTTTGCTTGTCCTCAAGCAATGAAACTCGATAATAATCTTCTACAATATGATAAATTCTTCAAACATGTATGTAGAACCAAATGAACAAGAAACCAAACAAGCAACTAGCGATGGCACGATTTGGAGTAAATAACCACCATGGTTCCCACTTGCATTCCCCCGAAGTAACTTCCCAAATCGCAAACATTATGTAACAGATATAGAAACCAAAGATAATCTCGAATAACGTACCATACTGATGAAGTAGAGAATCTCGAATCAAAATAAAAGTCTTCAATGGAACCGGGAATCAAGTGGAAACCAAGCACCAACAAGTATAGCAATCGAACAAATGTGCCAAAAGAACGTACGGGCTACCCCGCAATTGGTCAAGCCAAGCCTCCCACAGTACCTAACATCGTTAGATGTTGGTAAAAAAATAATGTGCTTAGGAGGATACACATTACGTCCAGATATCATCGATAATCATGAGGTGATCATCTAATCCGTTAAGTCAACCATAAAGATTGAGGTTCATCAGGCTTAAAAGCTGATAGCTTACCTTTCCGGAGGTTATTCACTGAGAATCTAATCAATCACTGACATTTTGTGTATCATGGTGCGCTTCCCATTTGACTAGCAAATCTCCCTCATTGAGATAAGCTTTGACTACCAGTTTTCCTGTTTGACGTTGAGGCCTGGTAGATTTCCAGTCGATTTTAGCAATGACTTTTCAAGACTTTTCGTCACCCTACAACTGGTCTGGACTACATCTTCTGAAACAAATCAGCAAGTGTGTCGTTCGGGAGACTTGACTCCCTTATGGATGGAAAAGATACATCCTGTGTGGTTAAATAAGGTGGTCGGGTGCAACATTGTCCTTGTTAGGAGAAACAATGAGGATCGCCCTGTTTAAGTTTTCGATCTAGCGAATGGTCCGGTTTCGACAATACGCTACTATCACCGTTTATACGGTTGACACCCGTTTTTGTACAAGTGACCTACGTATGAACTTTCATGTTCATGTAGGATTTCACATTCAAAATAATGAACATGTTTTGAAAGCTCAAGACTTTCTCCTCTAACAGTACCCCATCGTGAAATGATGGGTAATGAAATGGCACGCTTAAGAGGTATACGTACCAAGTGAAACGGTCGGAAGACTTTACTTCCTTAATGAGTGGATCTGAATCACTCGAAAGTGCCAATCTATTTCAATTGACACCGGTTTGCCTACTTCCCACATGACAAGCTTTTCTGCTTGTTTTAAGAAAGGTAAGAAGTAGATACTACCCTTCCAATAATCCTAAAAACCTTTGGGTGCCATAGCTTTTGGCTATGGGTTGTGTTGTCTAAGCAAACACAAGCACGTAGCTATTGCTCCTAAAAAGTACAGCACTGGTGAAACTCGAGGCTCCTCTTCCCACAGTATCACATCATTAAATGATGTAATAATAAAATGATATAGTTTCGGAAGTCTGCTATACCAAGTAACCAAAAGTTTTTGATCTGGCACGTGATTCGGTCACAATCACGCTATGTAATCACCGCTCTCTCACGGTTTACACCCATTTTGGTACAGGTGACCTACTATTGAGTTCCCCGAACTCGTAGGATTTCATGTCCAATGGTAATGAACATGTGGAACACTTTTGGCTTCTTTGAAAACACGAATATACCATAAAATACCAAGCCAATTTTCAAAATTAAAGTTTTGGCCGAATTTTCAATTGTTTTTCTACTTTTTTTTTTATTTTTGAACTAACTTTTCTGTTTTTTTTATTTTATATTTTACCCTAAATTTTTCAAATTTTTTTTTTTTTTACGACCAAAACCCATGAAACATCAAGTCTTTTTTAATATCAAAACTAATATGATGATGATTCCATTAACAACCAACCCGAGAGATTTTATATCCCCACCCCACACTTGAGATCAAGCAATGTCCCCATTACTTGAGATCAAAAATTAGATTAAAATCGAAAGGGTAAGAAAAATAAAAACTTATCGAGTTAACCACTGATCGTGGAATGACAGTGACAAATGGCGCTGAACTTACTGCCAGCTGATGTGGAAGCTAGGGGGTATAAAATACTATTAAATTTTAGCAGGAAATACTATTAAATACGATACATTTTTACACAAGATATTTATTTATTTAGAGAATGGATATACTTAAACCTTGCTACAACACTTATAGGCAGTGTACCTAATCGTACAGTAGTGTAGTTTTTAGTAAGTCCGGTTCGTTCCACAGGGAATCTTTTTAAACAAAGCTTAACGCTATATTAGTTTACTTTTATAAAAATACAAATATATATATATATAAGTAATATTATTATTATAAAGGGGGGTTTTTACCGTTTAATGACCGGTTTGTCGATTTTAAAACTTTAATCGCAGTTAAAACCAAATAAATACAAGACTTTAAATTAAAGCATAAAGTAAATAACGATAATGAAATTGCGAATAATAAAAGTGCGATAAAATAAACTTGCGATAATTAAAAAGTACGATAATTAAAAGTGCAATTAAATACAATAACATTAAAAAGTGCGATAATTAGAAGTGCAATTAAATATAAAATAAAGGAAATTAAATATGAAATAAAAGAATTATGCTTATTTAAACTTCCGTAATCATGATGTTTGACGTGTTGATTTTAGTTTTATGCCCATGGGTTAATTGTCCTTTATCCTGGATTATTTAATATGTCCATACGGATTTGTCCATAATAGTCCATCAGTCATAAATATAAAGAGCGAAAGCCTTCATCAAATTATTCTTATTCCCGAAGTCAAATATTCCAACTAATTGGAGATTCGAATTGTAACAAGGTTTTAATACTTTGTTTAATGAATACACCAGGTTATCGACTGCGTGTAAACCAAGGTTTTACTACTTTGTTAACAATTACACCAATTACCCTTGAATGTAATTCACCCCTGTTTCAACAAGTTTATTAACTATTAATCCATATCCGCCCACCGTACCCAGTCAAGCGTATGTGGTTATATATAAATATGTCAAATTATAAGTTTGTATATTAAATTAACAAGGTATTGTTTAGTTAATATAAAACCCATTAATAGCCCATAGTCTAATTTCCACAAGTGTCGTTCTTTTGTCCAAACCCCAATTATGGTACAAAGCCCAATTACCCAATTTAAGTAATTAGCCCAACATCATGATTACTTCGGATTAAATAAGCATAATAATAACTTAGCTACGAGACATTAATATAAAAAGGTTGAACATAACTTACAATGATTAAAAATAGCGTAGCGTTACACGGACAGAATTTCGACTTACACCCTTATAACATTCGCTAACATACCCTTATTATTAGGATTAAAGTTAAAATTAAAATTAAAATTAAAATATAAATATAAATATATACGATATAGATAGAGAGATGGATGGATTTTTGGTGATTTTTGCGATCAGAATTGGTTTGCTTTTATAGGGATTTTCGACTTTTGGGGCTCTGCGACTCGCGGCATTTTTTCCTTCAAACTCCGCGAGTCGCGGAGTTTGAAATTATAGCTCAGTCCCTTTTGGAGTCTTTCTTGCCGACGGTTTATAATATATATATATAATATATATATAATTAATATAATTAATTATATATTATATTATATTTATATACATAGTTAACTTGTAATTTTTAGTCCGTTGCATCGAGCGTTGAGAGTTGACTCTGGTCCCGGTTCCGGATTTTCGAACGTCCTTGCGTACAATTTTATATTTTGTACTTTGCGTTTTGAATCTTGTACTCTTGTAATTTTGAGACGTTTCTTATCAATAATTGGAACCTCTTTGATTGTCTTTTGTACTTTTGAGCTTTTTGGTCATTTGCGTCTTCAATTCGTCGAATCTGTCTTTTGTCTTCACCTTTTATTATTTAAACAAATATCACTTTTAAATAGAACAATTGCAACTAAAAGCTTGTCTTTCTTGAGGAATAATGCTATGAAATATATGTTCGTTTTTAGCATTATCAAATATTCCCACACTTGAGCGTTGCTTGTCCTCAAGCAATATCGTCTTGAAATACTAGAATCACTTCTTTATTCTTCACACTTTGTACATCAGTGATTTCTATACGGTGGTATGAACAATGGTAGTAACGATATGGTTTACAGTCCCACATGACTATAAAAATTTAGATCCATTAAGAAAATTGGATCTTTATGAAAACATTTGATCTTTTGAAAATTAAATCTAGTTTTTACCCTAGATAAGTTTTCCGGGATAACCCTTTACCGGTGTTTGTAAAATATTTTTGTGGGTTTGGTGAGTTTCAGAATTGAAAATTTTAGCTCAAAACTTATGGTTTTGTGTCACCCACTTGCTAACCTTGTATTTGGAAAGCAACATGTCCAGTTTACTTGTCCCGTATTTTACTTTTCGGTAAACTACCGTCGGGTTGTAAAGGAAAGCGTTAAACAAGCAACTGTTAAGGCAATGTCCCCTGACATGCTTTTAATTATGGTCTATAACGTGTCGGACGCAATTACTATCCTTGGTAGGAGCAATAGTAACGCTCACCCTTATGATTTTTTCGATCTGGCACAAGGTCCTGTCTTTGACCATGCTATGCAACCACCGTTCTTACGGTTGACACCCGATTTAGTTCAGGTGACCTAATGAATTCCAGGTGAATTCCTAGGATTTTACGTTCAATAGTAATGAACGCATTGAAAATAGGGTTTTCAGAAAACAAATCGGTTTGTAATTTTGATCAAAATATTTTCTCGTTCAAGCTCGAGTTTAGATATCATTGAATTCCATGAGTTTGTAATTCTCAATCTTTAAGGTCAATCTCAAGGATTGAGTAATATCAGGCTTAAAAGCTAATTTTTGATCTTTTAAGGAGATTATCCTTTCTGGGGATCTGATTCATTAGTCTTATCAAGCTAATTTGCATGGTGTCCCCCCATTGTACGAGATAAATCCTTCTCATGGTTAGGATAAATCTGACCACTTGGCGACCCTGTTTAATGCTGAGGTCCGTGGATTTCCTGCTGATTTTAGTGATGACTTTTCTAGATTTTTCGTCAGCCTACAGCTGGTCTGGACGACAACTTCATGACCTAAATCAAGAAGCGCGTGTCTTTTTCGGAAGACTTTACTTCCTTTTAATGATGGAATTGATTCATCGTGTAGATCCATCTTTTCTTTTCTTTCATCGGGTAAAACAGTTTAGTTTAGTCCAAAGCAAAAGTATTTTCAGTTATTTGTTACAGAAATATGTGATATATGTTTTGAATAACTTGGAGAATTTTCCCACACTTGGCTTTTATTTTCCTTTTTATCGTCCTCTATTCCATTTTAAATGAATTTTAACATTTTGGTTTGTTTCTCAATTTATGTCCTTTCCGAGGTTACAATAATTTCGGTGTTAAAACCTAGTTTTATCGTTCATAAATATGTATAAACATGATTTTAAGTTCATTTAATTGAAAATTTTGAAAAATTTTACTAGAATTGGGTAGTCAGTATATAAGACTAGGGCTGTTCTTTATTATCAGAGAGCACTAGATTCTAATACAACTACTGCTTTACTAGTATTTTTAATGGTAACCAAGTGTTTAAGATAAAAATTTTAAAATCCGAAAGAATTTAACCCCTTCCCACACTTAAGATCTTGCAATGCCCTCATTTGCAAGAAATCAGTAACAATTTAAATTATTGAGGGTGATTTGTGTGAAAATGATTAAATTTTTACCAAAGTTTCCAAATATATTGGCGTTTGTTTGCTGAATGATAAATGGTGCACATCATTTGTTCATTCCGTCTTGTTGTTATTTCACATATATTTTGCATCTTGTCGTCAAAATTAGTTGCTTTTGCTGAACTTAATGCCAGTCTTTGAAAATGCGTTGTTTTACCCTGTTGTGTACATAAGATAAACTGCAAACATATATGCATATTTTTGAAGTTTGGTATATTACCCCACATTCAAAAATTATTAAAATCTAGGAATAAAAGTTAGAAAATTATAAAAACTATTACAATATTAACATAAGTATTAAATGTATCAATATTACAAATTACAAAATAAATAAAACTAAGTATACTAGGGATGATACTGGTACCAATAGGGGTTCCAAGCATAACCATAGGTGCTATAGAATGCTTCGGCAGGGTTATACGTAGGATACGGTGGTTGCATCTCTATAGACCAGGGAGGGAAGATGGGTTTTGGTGTAGGAATATAGTTTCGACCTATATGTTGGCAATGAGCTATGATTTGGTTCTGATGAACTTGCCAATCTTCAAATGCTCTCTGTCTAGCATTTTCGTACTCCTGAGAAGCTATAAACCTTTGCATTTCTTGCATCTCATTCCCCCCTCCTACATTACCTTGCTGTTGGTTTCTCTCAACCTGTGGATGTCTACCATGGTATGGTACTGCGGCGTTATTTCGCCTCTTCAAAACTTTCGCACCATGGTATACATTTAAACCTATAGTATCGCGGGGTTCTGGTTCTTCCACTAATAATCCCCCCCGACTTATATCCACACCGAGATATTCAGCAATCAAAGTAATAAAAATACCACCTCCTATTATGCTATGCGGTCTCATCCCCCGAACCATAGCTGATAAATAATAACCCACACAATACGGTATACTTACAGCGCTTTGTGGGTCTCGAATACACATATGGTAAAACAAATCCTGTTCATTTACTTTTTCTTTGTTCTTACCCCTTTGTGTAATCGAATTAGCTAAAAACCTATGAATTACTCTTAATTCAGCTCTATCTATGTCCAAATAAGAGTAATTTCCCCCTTTGAAACGGTGATGGCTTGTCATTTGACTCCACACACCGTGTGTATCAAAATTTTCATCTATCTTTCTACCGTTTAGTATCAACCCTCTACAATCAGCAGATGCTAACTCCTCAGGCGTATATATACGTAAAGCCTGAGCCATGTCTAGTAAAGACATGTGGCGCATCGAACCGCCTAACAAAAATCTAATAAAAGAATGATCGGTTAAACTAGCTACCCGATCATTCAACTCTATACTACACAACAATTCTTCACACCATACTTTATATACAGGTCTACGCATGGTGAATAGACGTACCCAGTCATTAAAAGTAGAATTACCATACCTCTATACAAGTAATTCCCTAATAGGCCCGGCTAATTCTACAGCTTCTAAGGGTCCCCATTCTATGACCCTTGGTACCTCAACAACCTTAGAATGAAGAGTATGCAAACCCCTTTGATATTTTGGATAATCTATCCAAAGTCTGTCAAATCTCAGGTTCGGGTGCAACTCTTCCAAGTGCATATTAGAAAAGGTCATGACTGGATGAGGTATATCCTGCTTGTAGTAGTTATCTACCTCCTATTGTTCCGCATTCTCAGCAGGAGCATTGCGAGCTTGGGATGAAGATTCACCCCTTTCAGTCTGCAAAACACATCAAACACAATTTTTGTGCATCCAAATATGCATTAGTGTCAGCAAAATCATCAATCAAAATAATTACAATGACATGATCAATTTATATCAAACTTAAGCTCATTTTCATATTTTCATCAAATCTACACTTTTTCAAATAAGCATATACGAAAATGTTCGCCAAGTTCATAAGCATTCAACTCAAATAACATGTCAAAATAATCATTACTAGCAATTAAACAAGTCTCAAATGGCATTATCTTTCAAAAATCAAGTTCATGAATTTTTAGACTTGAAAAAGTCCACTTTAATTCTCAAAATCATGTTTAGGCTCAAAGTTTGGATCATTTAACTACCTAAACATGTTACACTACTTAATTTAGCAACAATTCATGACAAAAATCAGCCATAACCTGTTTATATCAAAAAGCCCCAAATTTGCTCAAGAACACAAACCCTAGATTACTCAAAATTTGAAGTTTAAGGCTTCTAATCATGTTAAACAGCATCAATCTAGGTTATACAAGCATAATACATAAACAATTTAAGCCTAATTACACTAAAAAGCATCAAAATCAAATTGGGAAAAAAATTGCTCAAGAACACTAATTTCAGATTAAATGGTGTTTAGGTGTAGAAATTTACCGTTTTTCTTGAGTAATTCCTTGATAGCATCCTTCTCAACATGATTTTAGTAAAAGATTTGGTGATTAACGGTTAAAAATTGTGATTTTGGGGGTTTTTTCTCGGGTTTTTTCGTGCAGTTTTTCGCAGTATGTTTTTGTTTTGGGTTGGGACTGATCTGTTATGCGTTTATATTTTTTTTCTGTATTTTGGTCCCTCCGCGACTCGCGGAGATATCCCCTTCAAACTCCGCGAGTCGCGGAGTTTGGTATTTTTTTTTTATAATCTTTAACTTATTAAAACAATTAATTAATTAATTTTAAAATTTTGTTTCCTTTGTTATTTAGGACGAGGTCGTTTCGGATCGATGTCCTAGTCCGTCCTTCGACAAAATTTTAAAATTTGTCTTTTTGTAGCTATTGTTTTAAAAGCTAAGATTTTTGGGTTTTTTAATGTTTTTGGCATACTTTAATTCAATAAGATTAAAAATAATGATAATAAAAGTTCTCGTCCCTCCCTCGGTTAAAGCAATTTCGGTTCAAAGACCTAGTCTTCAACTTACGACGAGTTTTAAAAATCATATTTTTAACTTAATGAGATAAAGTAAATTTTTGTTTTTAAATTCACACAATTTAAATATAAAATTCAAAATTAATATTAAAAATTCACACCAAACTTAAAATTTGAAATGCAAAAAATTAAAATTTCATATTTTAAAAATTAAAAATTCACACCAAACTTAATTTAAAAATTTATAAATTCATACCAAACTTATATTAATTTTTCAAATATTTACAATTTTAAATATATTGTTTTTACAAAGTTTACAATATTAATTTAAGATTTAAATATTAATTTTAAAAACATGGTAAAAATAAAATAAAAAATCTTTTTGGCTTTTTATCCCACTTTAATCAATCAAGTATTATCAAAAATATGCGCCCCTCTTTTCGGTAAAGTAATTTCGGTTCCAAGACCTAATTTAACTCATGACGAATTTTTGAAATATTTTGGGTTGATTGTTTAAAGATATTTATACCTTAAGAATAAACGTTAAATTTCGCAGTGATGTAATAAATTTTTGTATGATATCAATAATTTCGGTCGCCAAACCTAATTTTATTCAATACCAATTTAATACTTTTTAGCGAACAAATTAGCGTTTATTATCAAAAGGTTAAAAATAAAAATAAAAATAAAAACTGTACAGACATACCTGTGAAATAGATTTCTTAGTTATATGATATATCCCATTCATAAGATAGTCGGTTTAATTGGTTTTCCATGGCTACATAGGCGTAACCTAGAGCATTTAGTGTCTTTTCTTCTAAACATATGAATGGTCCGTCTCTGCATAAAGTAACAAATTCGGTGTTTGAATAGGTTTGATTATTTGAACATTTACCTCCATGTGACCATTTTCCGCATTTGTGACATCTTTCTAGGTGTCGTGCTCTTCTTTTCGCTGCGGATTTTGATTTTCCTTTACCAAATTGTAACTTATTATCTTCGCATCTGGATTCTTTTCTAACTCCGTCCATTCTTTCTCTGATTACTGATACTAATTCACTCAGTAATATGTCATTATTTCGTTTAGTGATCAAAGCGTGTAGCATTAGACCATGGTTTAGTTCACAGGCAGTCTTCATTTTGTAAAAACCTAAAAAAAATAAAA
Organism: Rutidosis leptorrhynchoides; assembly: GCF_046630445.1. NCBI lineage: Eukaryota > Viridiplantae > Streptophyta > Magnoliopsida > Asterales > Asteraceae > Rutidosis > Rutidosis leptorrhynchoides. Next base: position 28,165,458 of record NC_092335.1, read on the forward strand.
ATTCAGAATGGGGGGAGAAGACTAGTTCTTTAGGGTCTGCTAGGGAAAGACCATTCGGGTTCCATTTTTGAGAACTACACGAAAACAGACAATCTAACTCTAACAGAAATACATAAACCCCTTTGATTCTCCCCACACTTAGTTGGCTGTGGTATCGAAATTGTGATTAACATTATTTTTAATTGAATCATCAACAACTTGTATATCTTTGACTTTTACTTCAATCCATTTGTTGATTTCCTCCATAACTTTCACAAATTCAACTAACATTGCCTTTTCTTTTGACGATAAATTGGATATTAATCGGTTATATAACTTAAAGTTTCCATTAATCTTAGCATCGTGAATCCGTTTATAAAGTTTCTTCGTTGAACTGTTAAAAATGGATTCATCTAATTTCGTATCATCAACGGCATTCTTTGTGATTGGATCATCATTAAGTGTTTCTTCATCTTCCCCACACTTATGCATTTTTATTGGTCTAACAGTTTTGGTTTGTAGAGATCTAAACTTTCGGTTCACAAAGGTGATAGATGTATCACCATTCCTAAGTGTTATTCTACCTTCTCTTACATCAATGAATGCCTCGGTGGTTGCTAAAAATGGGCGACCTAGAATTAGAGGAATATCAAGGTTTTCCTCCATATTAATCACTATGAAGTTTGTAACAAAGGTCAAACTTCCCACGTTAACAACTAAATTATTTGCTATTCCAACCGGGTGTTTAATGGTTTGGTCAAATGATTGAACACCTATTTTAGTTGGTTTTAATTTACCCATGCCTAATCTTTTGTATAAGGAAAGAGGCATAATATGTTAACGTGGGAAGTTTGATTGGACCATGTATGTAGTGACCCGAACTTTTCCATGTTTATATATATTAATTGAGATTGATATTTACATGATTAAATGTTTCCAACATGTTAAGCAATCAAACTTGTTAAGACTTGATTAATTGAAATATGTTTCATATAGACAATTGACCACCCAAGTTGACCGGTGATTCACGAACGTTAAAACTTGTAAAAACTATATGATGACATATATATGGATATATATATAGTTAACATGATACTATGATAAGTAAACATATCATTAAGTATATTAACAATGAACTACATATGTAAAAACAAGACTACTAACTTAATGATTTTTAAACGAGACATATATGTAACGATTATCGTTGTAAAGACATTTAATGTATATATATCATATTAAGAGATATTCATACATGATAATATCATGATAATATAATAATTTAAAATCTCATTTGATATTATAAACATTGGGTTGACAACATTTAACAAGATCGTTAACCTAAAGGTTTCAAAACAACACTTACATGTAACAACTAACGATGACTTAACGACTCAGTTAAAATGTATATACATGTAGTGTTTTAATATGTATTTATACACTTTTGAAAGACTTCAATACACTTATCAAAATACTTCTACTTAACAAAAATGCTTACAATTACATCCTCGTTCAGTTTCATCAACAATTCTACTCGTATGCACCCGTATTCGTACTCGTACAATACACAACTTTTAGATGTATGTACTATTGGTATATACACTCCAATGATCAGCTCTTAGCAGCCCATGTGAGTCCCTTAACACATGTGGGAACCATCATTTGGCAACTAGCATGAAATATCTCATAAAATTACAAAAATATGAGTAATCATTCATGACTTATTTACATGAAAACAAAATTACATATCCTTTATATCTAATCCATACACCAACGACCAAAAACACCTACAAACACTTTCATTCTTCAATTTTCTTCATCTAATTGATCTCTCTCAAGTTCTATCTTCAAGTTCTAAATGTTCTTTATATATTCTACAAGTTCTAGTTACATAAAATCAAGAATACTTTCAAGTTTGCTAGCTCACTTCCAATCTTGTAAGGTGATCATCCAACCTCAAGAAATCTTTGTTTCTTACAGTAGGTTATCATTCTAATACAAGGTAATAATCATATTCAAACTTTGGTTCAATTTCTATAACTATAACAATCTTATTTCAAGTGATGATCTTACTTGAACTTGTTTTCGTGTCATGATTCTGCTTCAAGAACTTCGAGCCATCCAAGGATCCGTTGAAGCTAGATCCATTTTTCTCTTTTCCAGTAGGTTTATCCAAGGAACTTAAGGTAGTAATGATGTTCATAACATCATTCGATTCATACATATAAAGCTATCTTATTCGAAGGTTTAAACTTGTAATCACTAGAACATAGTTTAGTTAATTCTAAACTTGTTCGCAAACAAAAGTTAATCCTTCTAACTTGACTTATTAAATCAACTAAACACATGTTCTATATCTATATGATATGCTAACTTAATGATTTAAAACCTGGAAACACGAAAAATACCGTAAAATCGGATTTACGCCGTCGTAGTAACACCGCGGGCTGTTTTGGGTTAGTTAATTAAAAACTATGATAAACTTTGATTTAAAAGTTGTTATTCTGAGAAAATGATTTTTATTATGAACATGAAACTATATCCAAAAATTATGGTTAAACTCAAAGTGGAAGTATGTTTTCTAAAATGGTTATCTAGACGTCGTTCTTTCGACTGAAATGACTACCTTTACAAAAATGACTTGTAACTTATTTTTCTGACTATAAACCTATACTTTTTCTGTTTAGATTCATAAAATAGAGTTCAATATGAAACCATAGCAATTTGATTCACTCAAAACGGATTTAAAATGAAGAAGTTATGGGTAAAACAAGATTGGATAATTTTTCTCATTTTAGCTACGTGAAAATTGGTAACAAATCTATTCTAACCATAACTTAATCAACTTGTATTGTATATTATGTAATCTTGAGATACCATAGACACGTATACAATGTTTCGACCTATCATGTTGACACATCTATATATATTTCGGAACAACCATAGACACTCTATATGTGAATGTTGGAGTTAGCTATACAGGGTTGAGGTTGATTCCAAAATATATATAGTTTGAGTTGTGATCAATACTGAGATACATATACACTGGGTCGTGGATTGATTCAAGATAATATTTATCGATTTATTTTTGTACATCTAACTGTGGACAACTAGTTGTAGGTTACTAACGAGGACAGCTGACTTAATAAACTTAAAACATCAAAATATATTAAAAGTGTTGTAAATATATTTTGAACATACTTTGATATATATGTATATATTGTTATAGGTTCGTGAATCAACCAGTGGCCAAGTCTTACTTCCCGACGAAGTAAAAATCTGTGAAAGTGAGTTATAGTCCCACTTTTAAAATCTAATATTTTTGGGATGAGAATGCATGCAGGTTTTATAAATGATTTACAAAATAGACACAAGTACGTGAAACTACATTCTATGGTTGAATTATCGAAATCGAATATGCCCCTTTTTATTAAGTCTGGTAATCTAAGAATTAGGGAACAGACACCCTAATTGACGCGAATCCTAAAGATAGATCTATTGGGCCTAACAAACCCCATCCAAAGTACCGGATGCTTTAGTACTTCGAAATTTATATCATATCCGAAGGGTGTCCCGGAATGATGGGGATATTCTTATATATGCATCTTGTTAATGTCGGTTACCAGGTGTTCACCATATGAATGATTTTTATCTCTATGTATGGGATGTGTATTGAAATATAAAATCTTGTGGTCTATTATTATGATTTGATATATATAGGTTAAACCTATAACTCACCAACATTTTTGTTGACGTTTTAAGCATGTTTATTCTCAGGAGATTATTAAGAGCTTCCGCTGTCGCATACTTAAATAAGGACGATATTTAGAGTCCATGCTTGTATGATATTGTGTAAAAACTGCATTCAAGAAACTTATTTTGTTGTAACATATTTGTATTGTAAACCATTATGTAATGGTCGTGTGTAAACAGGATATTTTAGATTATCATTATTTGATAATCTACGTAAAGCTTTTTAAACCCTTATTGATGAAATAAAGGTTATGGTTTGTTTTAAAATGAATGCAGTCTTTGAAAAACGTCTCATATAGAGGTCAAAACCTCGCAACGAAATCAATTAATATGGAACGTTTTTAATCAATAAGAACGGGACATTTCAGTTGGTATCCGAGCGTTGGTCTTAGAGAACCAGAATTTTGCATTAGTGTGTCTTATCGAGTTTGTTAGGATGCATTAGTGAGTCTGGACTTCGACCGTGTTTACTTGAAAAATGATTGCTTAACAAATTTTGTTGGAAACTATATATTTTTAACATGTGAATATTATGTGATATATTAATCTCTTAACGCGTTTGATATTATGTGATAGTTGTCTACCTCTAGAACAAGTCCCATTGACTCACCTAATAATAATGAAGAGTCAAATGTAAATTGGAATGATTCATGGACTGATTCACAAGTTCCCGAAGAGGAACCGGAAGAAGAGTCGGAATCGGAAGAAGAATCGAAACCGGAAGAAGAATCGGAACCGGATGAAGAAATAGAACCGGTGGGGGAAATAATAAAACGGTTAAGTAAAAGAAAATCCTCAACCAACCGACCAAGGTTAATTATGGTCAATGGTGTTTCCGCCAAGGAAGCAAAATATTGGGAGGATTACCAATTCTCTGATGAATCGGATTCCGACGAGAATTCCGATGATGTTATAGAAATTACCCCAACTGAATTTAAAAAGGCAAAAGAAAATAATAAGGGAAAGGGCATAAAAATAGAGAAATCTAATTCCAACCCCGATGAACTTTATATGTATCGTCAACCCCTGAAGTCCTTAAGTTGTAACAATGACCCGGGAACCTCTAAACCACCAGGTTTTTCTAAACCAATGTGGAAAACGACGGCTCGTATTAGGGGAACATCATATATCCCTAGAAACTTGGCAAAACGAACCAAAACCGAAGAAGAAGAAACGAGCGAGTCGGAATAAGATAGTTGTATTCGTGTGGTGTAATATATGTAATATAGTGTGCTTATGCTTTATGATATATGTAAAAAAAAAATTTGCTTGTATTAATAAGTATTTTTTTTTATGAATCTAACTCTTGTCTATTTTACAGTATAAAAACACAAAATGGATAGACAACCCAATATTTTAAGAGACCTACCCGGAGACATGATTGATGAAATCTTGTCTAGAGTCGGTCAGAATTCTTCGGCACAACTATTTAAGGCGAGATCAGTTTGTAAGACATTCGAAGAACGTTCCAAGAATGCCTTGGTTTATAAAAGGCTTTCGTTCGAAAGATGGGGGATATCACATTGGGAAATTCATAAGTTATGATTTGTTTACTTTGACGCATATATTGCGGGGAACCCAAATGCTATTTTACGCAATGGGTTAAGAAATTATTTTGACTCAATATATCCGAATATTGGACTTCATGATTTAGAAAAAGCGGCTAACATGCAACATAAAGAAGCATGTTATGCTTACGGATTAGTAATGTTCGCTTCTCACCAAAGTGAGAACAAGAACATCGGGCTACAACTATTAAACAAAACGTTCCCACAAGTGACGGAGTCGGTAATTGGGGTAAGAAATGAGGTTTTTAGATTGTTACGGGACTGTTGGACATTACGTAACCCTCATCCCTTTGACGATGTTGCAACACGCTGTCTTATCAACGGCCATAACGGTTATGTTCCACAAGACCAAGGATGGGAAGTAGTCCTAGAAAAACCAGAATGCATGACTTGTTTCTGGACATATGAATTACGTGTCTTTATTGCCTTTGCTGAACGACTTGTGTACTAGCTAGAATTATCTTCACAACTATCTTGTATCAAAATTTATTGTGTGCTATATTTCATGCTATATGTAAAATAAGCGGTATTGTGAGTTTGTAAAATATTGTGTAAAAGTTTGAACGCGAAATATTATTATAATCAGTTTTTCATATAGAATTGTAGTAGTTGAATTGTATATTAGCTACTAAGTATGAACTTAACGGGTAGGTACTACCTGAATTTAAACTTATAAAACGCTAATATGAAGAAAAAGCTTTTATAAATGAGTTCATATTATGCTACGAAATACTATTAACTACTCTTAATATTCTGTATGATTAACTTGTTCCATTTGACTATTTTGAAGGAAATGGCACAGACTACTCGACACACCGTGAATATGAATGAAGAGGAATTCCGTACTTTTCTAGCTTCAAACATAGCCGCAGTACAGGCTGCGCTACATACCAACAATAACCTTGGATCTAGCAGTACAGGAAATCGTGTAGGATGCACCTACAAAGAATTCACTGCCTGCAAACCTTTGGAATTTGATGGAACCGAAGGACCGATCGGATTGAAACGGTGGACCGAGAAGGTCGAATCGGTGTTTGCCATAAGTAAGTGTACTGAAGAGGACAAAGTGAAGTACGCTACGCATACCTTCACAGGTTCTGCGTTAACGTGGTGGAATACCTATCTAGAGCAAGTGGGACAAGATGATGCGTACGCACTACCGTGGTCAGCATTCAAGCACTTGATGAACGAGAAGTACCGTCCCAGAACTGAGGTCAATAAGCTCAAGATAGAACTTAGAGGGTTACGAACCCAAGGATTTGATATTACCACGTACGAAAGACGATTCACAGAATTGTGCCTATTGTGTCCGGGAGCGTTCGAAGATGAGGAAGAGAAGATCGACGCGTTTGTGAAAGGATTACCGGAAAGAATCCAAGAAGATATAAGTTCACACGAGCCCGCCTCCATACAACAGGCATGTAGAATGGCTCACAAACTAGTGAACCAGATTGAAGAAAGAATTAAAGAACAGACTGCTGAAGAGGCCAATGTGAAGCAAGTCAAAAGAAAGTGGGAGGAAAACGGTGATAAGAATCACCAATACAACAACAACAGCAATTACAACAATAATCGCAACAATTATCCCAACAATCGCAACATCAATCGCAACTACAACAAACGGCCCAACAACAACAACAACAACAACAACAACAACAACAGCAACTACAACAATCATCCCAACAACAATAATAACCGCAACAACAACAACAATCAGAAGCAGCTATGCCAAAGGTGTGAAAAATATCACTCGGGGTTCTGCACCAAATGTTGCAACAAGTGTAAAAGAAATGGTCATAGCGTTGCGAAGTGTGAGGTCTACGGACCAGGGGTTAATAGAACGAAAGGAACAAATGGTGTCGGAACGAGTAATGGTGGAGCAAGTAGTGTCGGAGCAAGTTATGCCAATGTAGTTTGTTATAAATGTGGAAAACCGGGCCACATTATTAGAAATTGCCCGAACTAGGAGAACACGAATGGACAAGGCCGCGGAAGAGTTTTCAATATTAATACGGCAGAGGCACAGGAAGACCCGGAGCTTGTTACGGGTACGTTTCTTATTGACAATAAATCTGCTTACGTTTTATTTGATTCGGGTGTGGATAGAAGCTACATGAGTAGAGATTTTTGTGCTAAATTAAGTTGTCCATTGACGCCTTTGGATAGTAAATTTTTACTCGAATTAGCAAATGGTAAATTAATTTCAGCAGATAATATATGTCGGAATCGAGAAATTAAACTGGTTAGCGAAATATTTAAGATTGATTTGATACCAGTATAGTTAGGGAGTTTTGATGTGATAATCGGTATGGACTGGTTGAAAGAAGTGAAAGCAGAGATCGTTTGTTACAAAAATGCAATTCGCATTATACGAGAAAAAGGAAAACCCTTAATGGTGTACGGAGAAAAGGGCAACACGAAGCTACATCTTATTAGTAATTTGAAGGCACAAAAACTAATAAGAAAAGGTTGCTATGCTGTTCTAGCACACGTCGAAAAAGTACAAACTGAAGAAAAGAGCATCAATGATGTTCCCGTTGCAAAAGAATTTCCCGATGTATTTCCGAAAGAATTACCGGGATTACCCCCACATCGATCCGTTGAATTTCAAATAGATCTTGTACCAGGAGTTGCACCAATAGCTCATGCTCCTTACAGACTCGCACCCAGCGAGATGAAAGAACTGCAAAGCCAATTACAAGAACTTTTAGAGCGTGGTTTCATTCGACCAAGCACATCACCGTGGGGAGCTCCTGTTTTTTTTGTCAAGAAGAAAGATGGTACATTCAGGTTGTGTATCGACTACCGAGAGTTGAACAAACTTACCATCAAGAACCGCTACCCACTACTGAGAATCGATGACTTATTTGATCAACTACAAGGCTCGTCTGTTTATTCAAAGATTGACTTACGTTCCGGGTATCATCAAATGCGGGTGAAAGAAGATGATATTCCAAAGACTGCTTTCAGAACACGTTACGGTCATTACGAGTTTATGGTCATGTCGTTTGGTTTAACTAATGCACCAGCTGTGTTCATGGACCTTATGAACCGAGTGTGTGGACCATACCTTGACAAGTTTGTCATTGTTTTCATTGATGACATACTTATTTACTCAAAGAATGACCAAGAACACGGTGAACATTTGAGAAAGATGTTAGAAGTATTGAGGAAGGAAGAATTGTATGCTAGGTTTTCAAAGTGTGCATTTTGGTTGGAAGAAGTTCAATTCCTCGGTCACATAGTGAACAAAGAAGGTATTAAGGTGGATCCGGCAAAGATAGAAACTGTTGAAAAGTGGAAAACCCCGAAAACTCCGAAACACATACGCCAGTTTTTAGGACTAGCTGGTTACTACAGAAGGTTCATCCAAGACTTTTCCAGAATAGCAAAACCCTTGACTGCATTAACGCATAAAGGAAAGAAATTTGAATGGAATGATGAACAAGAGAAAGCGTTTCAGTTATTGAAGAAAAAGCTAACTACGGCACCTATATTGTCATTGCCTGAAGGGAATGATGATTTTGTGATTTATTGTGACGCATCAAAGCAAGGTCTCGGTTGTGTATTAATGCAATGAACGAAGGTGATTGCTTATGCGTCTAGACAATTGAAGATTCACGAACAAAATTATACGACGCATGATTTGGAATTAGGCGCGGTCGTTTTTGCATTAAAGACTTGGAGGCACTACTTATATGGGGTCAAAAGTATTATATATACAGACCACAAAAGTCTTCAACACATATTTAATCAGAAACAACTGAATATGAGGCAGTGTAGGTGGATTGAATTGTTGAATGATTACGACTTTGAGATTCGTTACCACCCGGGAAAGGCAAATGTGGTAGCCGATGCCTTGAGCAGGAAGGACAGAGAACCCATTCGAGTAAAATCTATGAATATAATGATTCATAATAACCTTACTACTCAAATAAAGGAGGCGCAACAAGGAGTTTTAAAAGAAGGAAATTTAAAGGATGAAATACCCAAAGGATCGGAGAAGCATCTTAATATTCGAGAAGACGGAACCCGGTATAGGGCTGAAAGGATTTGGGTACCAAAATTTGGAGATATGAGAGAAATGGTACTTAGAGAAGCTCATAAAACCAGATACTCAATACATCCTGGAACGGGGAAGATGTACAAGGATCTCAAGAAACATTTTTGGTGGCCGGGTATGAAAGCCGATGTTGCTAAATACGTAGGAGAATGTTTGACGTGTTCTAAGGTCAAAGCTGAGAATCAGAAACCATCAGGTCTACTTCAACAACCCGAAATCCCGGAATGGAAATGGGAAAACATTACCATGGATTTCATCACTAAATTGCCAAGGACTGCAAGTGGTTTTGATACTATTTGGGTAATAGTTGATCGTCTCACCAAATCAGCACACTTCCTGCCAATAAGAGAAGCTGACAAGATGGAGAAGTTAGCACGACTGTATTTGAAGGAAGTCATCTTCAGACATGGAATACCAATCTCTATTATCTCTGATAGGGATGGCAGATTTATTTCAAGATTCTGGCAGACATTACAGCAAGCATTAGGAACTCGTCTAGAAATGAGTACTGCCTATCATCCACAAACTGATGGGCAGAGCGAAAGGATGATACAAACGCTTGAAGACATGCTACGAGCATGTGTTATTGATTTCGGAAACAGTTGGGATCGACATCTACCGTTAGCAGAATTTTTCTACAACAACAGCTACCATTCAAGCATTGAGATGGCGCCGTTTGAAGCACTTTATGGTAGAAAGTGCAGGTCTCCGATTTATTGGAGTGAAGTGGGGGATAGACAGATTACGGGTCCGGAGATTATACAAGAAACTACCGAGAAGATCATCCAAATTCAACAACGGTTGAAAACCGCCCAAAGTCGACAAAAGAGCTACGCTGACATTAAAAGAAAAGATATAGAATTTGAAATTGGAGAGATGGTCATGCTTAAAGTTGCACCTTGGAAAGGCGTTGTTCGATTTGGTAAACGAGGGAAATTAAATCCAAGGTATATTGGACCATTCAAGATTATTGATCGTGTCGGACCAGTAGCTTACCGACTTGAGTTACCTCAACAACTCGCGGCTGTACATAACACTTTCCACTTCTCGAATTTGAAGAAATGTTTTGCTAAAGAAGATCTCACTATTCCGTTAGATGAAATCCAAATCAACGAAAAACTTCAATTCATCGAAGAACCCGTCGAAATAATGGATCGTGAGGTTAAAAGACTTAAGCAAAACAAGATACCAATTGTTAAGGTTCAATGGAATGCTCGTAGAGGACCCGAGTTCACCTGGGAGCGTGAAGATCAGATGAAGAAGAAATACCCGCATCTATTTCCAGAAGATTCGTCAACAGCTTCAACAGCTTAAAATTTCGGGACGAAATTTATTTAACGGGTAGGTACTGTAGTGACCCGAACTTTTCCATGTTTATATATATTAATTGAGATTGATATTTACATGATTAAATGTTTCCAACATGTTAAGCAATCAAACTTGTTAAGACTTGATTAATTGAAATATGTTTCATATAGACAATTGACCACCCAAGTTGACCGGTGATTCACGAACGTTAAAACTTGTAAAAACTATATGATGACATATATATGGATATATATATATTTAACATGATACTATGATAAGTAAACATATCATTAAGTATATTAACAATGAACTACATATGTAAAAACAAGACTACTAACTTAATGATTTTTAAACGAGACATATATGTAACGATTAACGTTGTAAAGACATTTAATGTATATATATCATATTAAGAGATATTCATACATGATAATATCATGATAATATAATAATTTAAAATCTCATTTGATATTATAAACATTGGGTTGACAACATTTAACAAGATCGTTAACCTAAAGGTTTCAAAACAACACTTACATGTAACAACTAACGATGACTTAACGACTCAGTTAAAATGTATATACATGTAGTGTTTTAATATGTATTTATACACTTTTTAAAGACTTCAATACACTTATCAAAATACTTCTACTTAACAAAAATGCTTACAATTACATCCTCGTTCAGTTTCATAAACAATTCTACTCGTATGCACCCGTATTCGTACTCGTACAATACACAGCTTTTAGATGTATGTACTATTGGTATATACACTCCAATGATCAGCTCTTAGCAGCCCATGTGAGTCCCCTAACACATGTGGGAACCATAATTTGGAAACTAGCATGAAATATCTCATAAAATTACAAAAATATGAGTAATCATTCATGACTTATTTACATGAAAACAAAATTACATATCCTTTATATCTAATCCATACACCAACAACCAAAAACACCTACAAACACTTTCATTCTTCAATTTTCTTCATCTAATTGATCTCTCTCAAGTTCTATCTTCAAGTTCTAAATGTTCTTCATATATTCTACAAGTTCTAGTTACATAAAATCAAGAATACTTTCAAGTTTGCTAGCTCACTTCCAATCTTGTAAGGTGATCATCCAACCTCAAGAAATCTTTGTTTCTTACAGTAGGTTATCATTCTAATACAAGGTAATAATCATATTCAAAATTTGGTTCAATTTCTATAACTATAACAATCTTATTTCAAGTGATGATCTTACTTGAACTTGTTTTCGTGTCATGATTCTGCTTCAAGAACTTCGAGCCATCCAAGGATCCGTTGAAGCTAGATCCATTTTTCTCTTTTCCAGTAGGTTTATCCAAGGAACTTAAGGTAGTAATGATGTTCATAACATCATTCGATTCATACATATAAAGCTATCTTATTCGAAGGTTTAAACTTGTAATCACTAGAACATAGTTTAGTTAATTCTAAACTTGTTCGCAAACAAAAGTTAATCCTTCTAACTTGACTTATTAAATCAACTAAACACATGTTCTATATCTATATGATATGCTAACTTAATGATTTAAAACCTGGAAACACGAAAAACACCGTAAAACCGGATTTACGCCGTCGTAGTAACACCGCGGGCTGTTTTGGGTTAGTTAATTAAAAACTATGATAAACTTTGATTTAAAAGTTGTTATTCTGAGAAAATGATTTTTATTATGAACATGAAACTATATCCAAAAATTATGGTTAAACTCAAAGTGGAAGTATGTTTTCTAAAATGGTCATCTAGACGTCGTTCTTTCGAATGAAATGACTACCTTTACAAAAATGACTTGTAACTTATTTTTCTGACTATAAACCTATACTTTTTCTGTTTATATTCATAAAATAGAGTTCAATATGAAACCATAGCAATTTGATTCACTCAAAACGGATTTAAAATGAAGAAGTTATGGGTAAAACAAGATTGGATAATTTTTCTCATTTTAGCTACGTGAAAATTGGTAACAAATCTATTCCAACCATAACTTAATCAACTTGTATTGTATATTATGTAATCTTGAGATACCATAGACACGTATACAATGTTTCGACCTATCATGTTGACACATCTATATATATTTTAGAACAACCATAGACACTCTATATGTGAATGTTGGAGTTAGCTATACAGGGTTGAGGTTGATTCCAAAATATATATAGTTTGAGTTGTGATCAATACTGAGATACATATACACTGGGTCGTGGATTGATTCAAGATAATATTTATCGATTTATTTTTGTACATCTAACTGTGGACAACTAGTTGTAGGTTACTAACGAGGACAGCTGACTTAATAAACTTAAAACATCAAAATATATTAAAAGTGTTGTAAATATATTTTGAACATACTTTGATATATATGTATATATTGTTATAGGTTCGTGAATCAACCAGTGGCCAAGTCTTACTTCCCGACGAAGTAAAAATCTGTGAAAGTGAGTTATAGTCCCACTTTTAAAATCTAATATTTTTGGGATGAGAATGCATGCAGGTTTTATAAATGATTTACAAAATAGACACAAGTACGTGAAACTACATTCTATGGTTGAATTATCGAAATCGAATATGCCCCTTTTTATTAAGTCTGATAATCTAAGAATTAGGGAACAGACACCCTAATTGACGCAAATCCTAAAGATAGATCTATTGGGCCTAACAAACCCCATCCAAAGTACTGGATGCTTTAGTACTTCGGAATTTATATCATATCCGAAGGGTGTCCCGGAATGATGGGGATATTCTTATATATGCATCTTGTTAATGTCGGTTACCAGGTGTTCACCATATGAATGATTTTTATCTCTATGTATGGGATGTGTATTGAAATATGAAATCTTGTGGTCTATTATTATGATTTGATATATATAGGTTAAACCTATAACTCACCAACATTTTTGTTGACGTTTTAAGCATGTTTATTCTCAGGTGATTATTAAGAGCTTTTGCTGTCGCATACTTAAATAAGGACGAGATTTAGAGTCCATGCTTGTATGATATTGTGTAAAAACTGCATTCAAGAAACTTATTTTGTTGTAACATATTTGTATTGTAAACCATTATGTAATGGTCGTGTGTAAACAGGATATTTTAGATTATCATTATTTGATAATCTACGTAAAGCTTTTTAAACCCTTATTGATGAAATAAAGGTTATGGTTTGTTTTAAAATGAATGCAGTCTTTGAAAAATGTCTCATATAGAGGTCAAAACCTCACAACGAAATCAATTAATATGGAACGTTTTTAATCAATAAGAACGGGACATTTCAATGTATGTAATGTTTAACTCTGTGACCATTAACTTTAAATTCAATCCCATTTGAATTTATCAATTCTATCGTTCCGTATGGGAAAACTCTTTTGACTATGAATGGTCCAGACCATCTTGATTTCAATTTTCCAGGAAATAGCTTGAATCATGAATTGAAAAGAAGAACTCTGTCTCCTTCTTTAAATTCTTTTGAACTTCTGATTCTTTTATCATGCCATTTCTTCGTTCTTTCTTTATAGATTAACGAATTATCGTATGCTTCATGTCTTAATTCTTCTAATTCATTTAGTTAACTTAATCGTAGACGTCCGGCTTCATGTAAATCAAGATTACATGTCTTCAAAGCCCAAAATGCTTTGTGTTCAATTTCTACTGGAAGATGACATGCTTTTCCATAAACAAGTCTAAAAGGTGTGGTTCCAATTGGAGTTTTGTAGGCTGTTCTAAAAGCCCAGAGTGCATCCTCCAATTTAATGGACCATTCCTTCGGATTTGATCCTATGGTTTTCTCTAGAATACGTTTTAAAGCTCGGTTGGTATTTTCAACTTGTCCACTTGTTTGTGGATGATATGCGGTGGAGATTTTATGAGTTACTCCATATCTTTTAAGAACTTTCTCAAGTTGATTATTACAGAAATGAGTACCCCGATCACTTATTAAAGCTTTCGGTGTTCCAAACCTTGCAAAAAGACGTTTTAAAAAGTTGACTACAACTCGTGCATCGTTAGTTGGGAGAGCTTGTGCTTCCGCCCATTTAGATACATAATCAATGGCTACTAGTATATATAGATTATTATGAGATTTTGGAAATGGACCCATAAAGTCAATACCCCAAATGTCAAATACTTCACATACTTGGATGACATTTTGTGGCATTTCATCACGTTGACTTATTTTTTCGGCCCTTTGACAAGCATCACAGGATTTTCAAAGTAGGTGTGCGTCTTTGTAAATTGTAGGACAATAGAATCCAGCATCATAAACTTTTCTTGCTGTTAGTTGAGGCCCATAATGCCCTCCTGTTGGTCCTGTGTGACAATGGTTTAATATTTTACTAGCTTCATCTCCAAATACACATCGGCGTATTATTCCATCGGGACAACTTTTAAACAGATGTGGATCTTCCCAAAAATAGTGTTTTATATCACTGAAGAATTTCTTTCATTTTTGGTACGATAATCCTTTCTCAAGGAATCCACAAACTAAGTAGTTTGCATAGTCTGCAAACCATGGGATTTCATTATAATCTATCTTCAATAGATATTCATCAGGAAAGTTGTCTTGTATGGCCGATTCATTTAGAACTTCTAACTCAAGATTTTCAAGTCGAGAAAGATGATCAGCGGCGAGATTTTCTGCTCCTCTTTTATCTCGGATTTCAATATCAAACTCTTGTAAGAGTAAGATCCAACGAATTAATCTTGGTTTAGCATCTTGTTTTGAAAATAGGTATCTAAGAGCAGAATGGTCGGTATAGACCACCGTTTTTGCTAGAACGAGATATGATCGAAATTTGTCAAAAGTAAAGACAATAGCAAGGAGTTCTTTTTCAGTAGTTGTATAGTTCATTTGTGCTCCTTGTAACATCTTACTAGCATAATATATAGGTTGAAATCGTTTTTCAATCCTTTGTCCTAAAACGGCTCCCATTGCAAAATCACTTGCATCGCACATTAGTTCAAATGGTAGATTCCAATTTGGTGTTATCATGATCGGCGCATTAGTGAGTTTCTCTTTAAGATTATTAAATTATTTGATACACTCATCTGAAAAGATGAATGGAGCATCCTTTTCTAGGAGTTTATTCATAGGAGTGGCAATTTTAGAAAAATCTTTTATGAAACGTCGGTAAAAACCGGCATGCCCTAGAAAACTCCTAACTCCTCTAACATTGGTGGGATGTGGAAGTTTAGCAATTACATCTACTTTAGCTCTATCCACTTCAATTCCTTCTTTTGAAATTTTATGTCCAAGAACGATGCCTTCTTTAACCATGAATTGGCATTTCTCCCAATTAAGAACTAGATTTGATTGTTCGCATCTAATTAGCATTCGTTCCAGATTAACTAGACATGATTTAAATGTATCACCGAAGACTGAAAATTCATCCATGAATACTTCCATGCATTCTTCTATCATGTCGTGAAAAATCGCCATCATACACCTTTGAAAGGTTGCAGGGGCGTTACAAAGTCCAAATGGCATGCGTTTGTAAGCAAAAGTACCATAAGGGCACGTGAATGTGGTTTTCTCTTAATCTTCGGGTGCTATTGGAATTTGAAAATATCCGGAAAATCCATCTAGGAAACAATAGTAACTATTTCCGGCTAATCTTTCCAACATTTGATCAATGAAAGGTAAGGGAAAGTGATCTTTTCTGGTGGCGTCATTTAATTTTCTATAATCAATACACACACGCCATCCTGTTACAGTTCTAGTAGGAATAAGCTCATTTTTCTCATTTGTAATGACAGTCATGCCACCCTTCTTAGGCACGCATTGAACTGGGCTTACCCATGGACTATCAGAAATTGGATAAATTAGACCTGCATCTAGCAGTTTAATAATCTCTTTCTTAACTACATCTTGCATATAAGGATTTAGTCTTCGTTGGCATTGCACATACGTTTTATGACCTTCTTCCATAAGGATTTATTTGTGCAATACGAAGGACTTATTCCTTTAATATCATGAATCTTCCATGCAATGGCTGGTTTATGAGCTTTCAACACAGAAATGAGTTGTGATTTCTCATTTTCAGTAAGAGAAGACGATATTATTACAGGTAATTCAGATTCACCATGTAAATAAGCGTATTCCAAATGGTTTGGAAGTGGCTTTAACTCTAATTTCGGAGGTTCTTCTATCGATGATTTGTATCGATATCTGTCTTCTTCTTTTAGCATTTGAATTTCTTCTGTTGTTGGTTCATATCCATTAGCTATTAGTGTAGCTAACATTTCAGCTTCATCAATTGGTTCATTACCTTCTCCTAAAGAACATTCTCCTGTTCCTTGTAATTCTGGAAATTCTTCTAATAATTCTGCATGTGCATCTATAGTTTGAATATAATAACATGTATCATCTGCAGATTGTGGTTGTTGCATTGCTCTATCAACTGAAAAGGTAACACTCTCATCCTCTATACTTAGGGTCAATTTCTTACCGAACACGTCTATCATTGCTTTAGCCGTGTTTAAGAATGGTCTTCCTAATATGAGAGGAACTTGAGAATCTTCTTCCATGTCCAAAACAACAAAATCTACTGGAAATACTAAAGTACCAACTTTAACTAGCATGTTCTCCATTATCCCTCTAGGATATTTTATTGATCTATCGGCTAGTTGTATGCTTATTCTTGTTGGTTTCAATTCTCCAAGGTCTAGTTTAGCGTATAGTGAATATGGCATTAGATTTATACTAGCACCTAAGTCTGCCAATGCTTCTATTGAACTAAGACTACCCAGAAAACATGGAATTGTGAAACTTCCTGGATCAGATAGTTTTTCTGGTATCTTATTCAACAGCACTGCTGAACAATTAGCATTCATAGTAACAGCCGAGAGTTCTTCCATTTTCTTTCTATTTGAAATTAGATCTTTCAAGAATTTAGCATATATAGGCATTCCTGAAATCACATCAATGAAAGGAAGATTTACATTTATCTGTTTAAACATATCCAAGAATTTGGATTGCTCGGCTTCAAGTTTCTCTTTCTTCATTTTACTCGGGTAAGGAAGTGGTGGTTGGTATGGTTTAACATAAGGTTTAGCCTTAACTGTGTTATCTTCATTAACCTTTTCAACTACCGGTTCTTTTTCCTTATCTTGATCAGGTTGTGGTTCTTGTGGAGTAGGAATAGCTTCATCAGAAGTTACAGGTATTTCCGGTGGTTTAAGTGTTGTACCACTTCTTGTGGTAATAGCTTTAGCTGTTTCATTCCGGGGGTTAGCATTTGTATCACTAGGTAAACTTCCCGGTTTTCTTTCACCTATTAACCTTGCTAGGTTACTTACTTCTTGTTCCAGATTTTGAATAGAAGCTTGTTGATTTCTAAATTCTTGAGCATTTTGTTCATTGGTTTGTTTCTGAGATGTGAAAAACTGCGTTTGAGTTTCAACTAGCTTCGTCATCATATCTTCTAAATTCGGCTTTTTATCATCGGTTTGTTGTGGTGGCTTGTTTTGAAAATTAGGTCTTTGCTGATTGTAAGTATTATTGGATACTTGTTGGTTGCTAGGACCTTGTTGGTTGTTGTATGGAATATTTCGGTTATAATTCTGGTTTTGATTGTAAATTGGTCTTGGCGGTTGATAACTATTCTGATAATTATTTCCAGTCCTTTGGTTTATGTATGAAATATTCTCTCTTTGTTCCATTGTTAATTCAATACTGAGACAATCTTTTGTCAAATGTGGTCCTCCACACTGCTCACAACTAATTCGTATTGAGTGAATATCTTTAGTCATCTTTTCCATTCGTCTTTCCACAACATCTATCTTTGCGGAAATGGAATCTAAGTCATGGCTAGAATCGGCTCTAGCTGCTTTAGATGATCTAACGATATCTTTTTCTTGGTGCCACTCATGTGAGTGGGAAGCAGTGTTATCAATAATTTTGTAAGCATCAGTTTCGGTTTTCTTCATAATAGAACCACCAGCTGCTATATCTATGTCTTTTCTTGTAGTGATGTCGCATCCTTGGTAGAATATTTGTACTATTTGACAGGTGTCTAAACCATGTTGCGGACATCCTCTTAACAACTTTCCATATCTAGTCCATTCCTCATATAGAGTTTCATTCGGTTTCTGTGTGAACGTAACAATTTCTGCTTGAAGTCTTACGGCTTTAGATGCAGGAAAGAATTGTTTAAGAAAATTTTCAACTAAAACGTCCCATGTATCGATCGCCCCTTCAGGTAACGATTCCAACCAATCTTTGGCTTCTCCCTTTAAAGTCCAGGGAAATAACATGAGATATATCTGTTCATCCTCCACTTCTCTTATTTTAAATAGTGTGCAGATCCTATTAAAGGTACGTAAATGTTCATTTGGATCTTCCTTCGGCGCACCACTAAATTGGCATTGATTTGTCACCATGTGTAGAATTTGTCCTTTGATTTCATAATCTGGCGCATTAATGTCTGGATGAGTAATTGCGTGACCTTGTCCAGTGCGTTTAGCTCTCATTCGGTCTTCCATACTTAAAGGTTCCAGATTCTCCATAATTGAATTTGTTGAATCGGAATCACTAGAGAATTCTGATTTAATGGTTCGTTCCTCAACAATCTCTGTTTGAATGATTGGTGGTTCCGGAGGAAAGTTTAGTGGTTCAGGATCTACGAATTGTTCCTGAATATTCTCCGGATTCTCAATTGTGAGGTCAGGTTCAAAAAATGGATTATCGGAAATTTGAACTGAAGTACTTGGTCGACTGGATGACGATTCTAAAGAAAAATCAACGGCAGTAATATTTGCTAAATGTCTTGATCTAGTTACAGGTGGTGAACGTACAAAAGGTGGTGAACGTCTTGCTCGGTGCATTCACTGAATATCCTATTAGTTTTTAAAAGGAAAGAAAAATTATAATAAGTTATCCAATCAATAGACTTTTCTGATTTTGCCCACATTTCGAATAGCCAAAAGATACAGCAGAGGGGCAGGATTCGTTTGGTCTCAATATAATTGAGGACTGTTTGGCTCCAATAACCTGGTCCACGTACAAATCCAACTATTACTACGAACCAGAAAATTTTTATGTCTATCAATTTAACCACTTAAAATAAATTTTCGTAATTTTAAGAAAATTAGATAAGAAGTAGAATAAAAATCTATGTCCTAAAAACTAGAATAGCGAGAAATAAGAAAGAAAAAGAGTTCGTCGGAAAAGGAAAAATGGTTGAAAAATAAAAGGTGACTGAAAAATTAAAGAAACTTATAAAACTTAAAAGTTCTTGACTAACCTAACCTTATTACTACAACTAACTTAAAATTATAATCGCAAATTGAGATTACTAATTGGAATGATAATTGATACATAGGTAAAAGGTGTCTAAAAATATTAAAGCTTACAAGTAAAACTATATCCCAAATGGAAATAACTTAAAAAGAAACTAAAACTTAAAAAGGCGTCGCAAAATTCTAAAGTACCTAAATCTTAGTCTAAAGAAAAAGCACTTAAGGAATTCTACGGCAAAGACTAAAAATCTAGGAGTAAAAATAACTATGGCAAAATCTAAGTTTAAAACTAAATATGAGCTAAAAATACAAATATTACGCTAAAACAATTAAAAAGGGACAAAATATAAAAATATACAAAAAGTTGTAAAAATTACAATTTTTATAAAAATATTATTTTTATATTATTTATTTTATAAAACTATTAATTTTATAATTTAATTAAACTAATTTACTAAATAAAACAAATTAAATAAAAAGTAAAACTTAAAATAAAACTAATTATAATAATAATAATAATTAGGGTTAAATAATAATAATAATAATTAATTACCCGTAATTAATGCAGAATTAGGGTTCTGTCGCGTGTCAGGTACCCTCCGCGAGTTGCGGTATTCAAGGCATCAAACCCCGCGAGTCGCGGGGTTCCAGTTTTCAACTGACAGGTTATTTAAATTCGACGCGTTTTTCTTTATTTATTTTTTTTTATTTTCTGTTTTTAATTTTTCTGTTTAAAAAAAAATATGTGTATAATAAAAACTTATATTTAAAACTTAAATAAATAGAATTACTTTATAATTTTATAAATAAAAATCTTAAAACTAGATTTATATATATATTTTTTTTATATGTTTTTAAATAAAAACAAAATACTTAAATAAAACTTATATAAAAATAAAGAAACTTTATAAAACTTAAATATTTAACAAAATCTTAAAAATACATAAAATTTTTTTTTATATTAGCGTTGCGCTTCCGGCTTTTAAGAGATTTCCCCGGCAGTGGCGCCAAAAATAACTTGATGTGGAAGCTAGGGGGTATAAAATACTATTAAATTTTAGCAGGAAATACTATTAAATACGATACATTTTTACACAATATATTTATTTATTTAGAGAATGGATATACTTAAACCTTGCTACAACACTTATAGGCAGTGTACCTAATCGTACAGTAGTGTAGTTTTTAGTAAGTCCGGTTCGTTCCACAGGGAATCTTTTTAAACAAAGCTTAACGCTATATTAGTTTACTTTTATAAAAATACATATATATATATATATAAGTAATATTATTATTATAAAGGGGGGTTTTTACCGTTTAATGACCGGTTTGTCAATTTTAAAACTTTAATCGCAGTTAAAACCAAATAAATACAAGACTTTAAATTAAAGCATAAAGTAAATAACGATAATGAAATTGCGAATAATAAAAGTGCGATAAAATAAACTTGCGATAATTAAAAAGTACGATAATTAAAAGTGCAATTAAATACAATAACATTAAAAAGTGCGATAATTAGAAGTGCAATTAAATATAAAATAAAGGAAAATAAATATGAAATAAAAGAATTATGCTTATTTAAACTTCCGTAATCATGATGTTTGACGTGTTGATTTTAGTTTTATGCCCATGAGTTAATTGTCCTTTGTCCTGGATTATTTAATATGTCCATACGGATTTGTCCATAATAGTCCATCAGTCATAAATATAAAGAGCGAAAGCCTTCGTCAAATTATTCTTATTCCCGAAGTCAAATATTCCAACTAATTGGGGATTCGAATTGTAACAAGGTTTTAATACTTTGTTTAATGAATACACCAGGTTATCGACTGCGTGTAAACCAAGGTTTTACTACTTTGTTAACAATTACACCAATTACCCTTGAATGTAATTCACCCCTGTTTCAACAAGTTTATTAACTATTAATCCAGTTCCGTATCCGGTAAAATGAATAATTATTGGTATTTATAGATATCCCGCCCACCGTACCCAGTCAAGCGTATGTGGTTATATATAAATACGTCAAATTATAAGTTTGTATATTAAATTAACAAGGTATTGTTTAGTTAATATAAAACCCATTAATAGCCCATAGTCTAATTTCCACAAGTGTCGTTCTTTTGTCCAAACCCCAATTATGGTACAAAGCCCAATTACCCAATTTTAGTAATTAGCCCAACATCATGATTACTTCGGATTAAATAAGCATAATAATAACTTAGCTACGAGACATTAATATAAAAAGGTTGAACATAACTTACAATGATTAAAAATAGCGTAGCGTTACACGGACAGAATTTCGACTTACACCCTTATAACATTCGCTAACATACCCTTATTATTAGGATTAAAATTAAAATTAAAATTAAAATTAAAATATAAATATAAATATATACGATATAGATAGAGAGATGGATGGATTTTTGGTGATTTTTGCGATCAGAATTCGTTTGCTTTTATAGGGATTTTCGACTTTTGGGGCTCCGCGACTCGCGGCATTTTTGCCTTCAAACTCCGCGAGTCGCGGAGTTTGAAATTACAGCTCAGTCCCTTTTGGAGTCTTTCTTGCCGACGGTTTATAATATATATATATATATAATATATATATAATTAATATAATTAATTATATATTATATTATATTTATATACATAGTTAACTTGTAATTTTTAGTCCGTTGCGTCGAGCGTTGAGAGTTGACTCTGGTCCCGGTTCCGGATTTTCGAACGTCCTTGCGTACAATTTTATATTTTGTACTTTGCGTTTTGAATCTTGTACTTTTGTAATTTCGAGACGTTTCTTATCAATAATTGGAACCTCTTTGATTGTCTTTTGTACTTTTGAGCTTTTTGGTCGTTTGCGTCTTCAATTCGTCGAATCTGTCTTTTGTCTTCACCTTTTATTATTTAAACTAATATCACTTTTAAATAGAACAATTGCAACTAAAAGCTTGTCTTTCTTGAGGAATAATGCTATGAAATATATGTTCGTTTTTAGCATTATCACCAGCATAAGAACATCGTCCATTCCCGATCATCACACCAATATCATCACTCAAGTAGTTTTGCTGAACTTACTGCCAGACTTGAAAAATGGTTTCACCAACATACCTAAGAAAAGAAAATCACAAGAAAACTACATAAATGGAACAAGGTGGTACCACCCGGTACCGAAACGCCTTGTCCCCAAATAAATCCACAGTACATAAGCAAAATATAAAATTATCCAAGTACAAACCAACGAAACGGAAATAGTTTTAAACAAATTACAACAACAATACGTGCAACAAATCAATCACTTCATGGCCAAAAATCTCTCATTGGGTCCCAATCCACGCCATAAGTATCCTGGCATGCCTGATAAGGATCGTAGTACAGATCCGGTCTCGGAGGAGTCACGGCTGTATAATCCGGAATGGTAGCGCGCGTAGGAATGTATGCTTCCGGCATCTGACGCATCTGCCGCTGATTCTGCCTCTGATGGATTTCCCACTGATTGTGGGCCCGAATCCCCCTAACATCATATTCAATCCTGTCAACACGTTCGCCCAAATTACCAACCTTCGTGTGAACCTGACCCAACGTCGTGTTAAGCGACCCATAATTACCCTGGTGCCAAGTCATCAATTCCTCATTATGACGGCGCTGCTCATCGTACATCCGCTGATTGTGCTCAACCTGAGCATCATAAACTGATCTACTATTTCTGTACTCAAGATGCAACCCGTCAACACTATTAACCAATGAATTAAAAGTCTCCTCATCAGGAGTCCATATTCCCTGAACATTTGCACTTAAACTCCCCGCTTCATACGTGGACCTACTAGCACCACGTCCTCGACCTTGACCTTGACCCTGAACTTGACCCGGTTGTTGCTGTTCATCATCCACCAAAACCCATCCTAACGGACCTCGACGAATAAACTCAGCTTTCGAGAAAAACAAAATATTCGTGGGCATCGCTTCAGCCCCCGACACAGTGCACCTATCAGTAGGGACTGAAAATACCCTAGCCAACCTTGTCACTAAATGACCCCCCAACAACGGGCGCTCAGGACGGTTATCAGTACCAATTTCTTGAAACCAAGCCCCCAACATACACGGAACATCAATTGACTCTCTTGCTTTAATTTGTTGAAGAATCCAAAGGTCTCTTCGCTGAATCTTGTTTGTGTTTTTACGGGCCATAAACATGCTAGCAATCATCTTAAAAATAATCCGGTCCTCAGGACGTCGAAGATTTGATTGAATACTTCGACTAGAACTAAAAGCACCAACCCCTGGATTTGCCACCGTTGGCCAATAAAGACTTTCACTAAAAGCTTCCTCACCAAAAACTCTGCAACCCATCAAATGGTACTGTAAATCAGTATCATCAGTCAACTCGGGATATAAACCTAATGCCCGAGCCAATCCTATTTTACTCATTCGGCGCTCCATCCCACCAAGCCTAAATGTTAAGAAGTCCGACTCGGTAGGAGAAGCTCTAGGCCGACAACTCACAGTTGAAAAGAATTCTACAGTTAACTGCTCGAAAACGTCTTCATTAACTTCAAACAACCTCTCATAAGGTCTCAACTCAATACCCGAATAAACAACCCATAAGTAACCACTCAATCTTCGAAAAGCATGAACATTCACCGCTGAAAGTTGCGACCAATCCAAATAGAAAGTTTGCTCAATCGGACGAGCAATATTAATCGTAAACCTCTGTTCCAAATCCTCATTATTAGCAATGTGGGACAACCAGAGTTCTGGATTGTTCGGTGGTTGCTGTGGTTGTCCTTGGTTACCTCTTGTTCTCTACATTCATGAAACAAGTAAAGAAAACAAAACACAAAACTCAAAAGTTAGTGTTAGAAATAATAATGAGCACCGAATACCCTTAACAACCAAACCATGTTTCATGCTAATCCACCTTTTAAAACAATCACCAAATTAACAAATAACTCTTGTAAAAACATGTCAAGAACTACAATCTCAACCATATCACATTATCCCTTAAGACATAACAACTCATGAATCCTACTCATTTATCAACACTACCAAAACATGACAAACATGATTACTTATCACTCTTTTAATTTCCAACAATCCAATAAATTTCACCACGTTTGCAAACTTTTCCCAATTCCAACAACCATTTACAAAATCTTCATCACAATTCAGAATCATATGTTTAATCCATACTAGCATGGCATTATACATAATTAAAACAATATAGCTCAAGTCATTCAAAACAATTTGACCCGCCCATATGGACACAACCCCATACTAGCTCAAAAACACATGACCAATTCAAGAACTACCACACTTTCAAGCAAATATCCCCTTTCTCCCTTACAAAATCCGGATTTTTAAACCTACAACCCTAGGTTCATGTAAAACTTCTAAAAACTCAAAATTCATCATGAAATCAAAGCATACAAAGATAATCTAACAAAACCCATGACTAATTGAATCACATAACCCAAATTAAAGCAACCCCACACTAATTCATCATGATAATCAAGAATTAAACAAACAATTACACATAAAAAGATGAAATTAGTTAGAAAGAAACAAATTCGGACCTTGGTGGGAGCCATTCTTGAAAGATTGAAGTTAATTGAAACAAGAAATCAAAGTTTTGAGAATTAGGGTTTTGAAGATCTAAGTGTTGTAGGTGTAAAAGTCTTGTACAAAATGAAAATAATTGAAGGGATTGGGAATAAAAACAGCTGGAACCCGTGTTTTATTATTTGTGGTGGAGTAAATTCGTTTTTATTTCCATTTAAAAACTAAACAGCTGGCCGACAGAATATCGCGCGGCGGGCCATGTTATCGCGCGGCGCGCCAAAAGGCTGCGCGGCGCTCCAAATAACTGAAAAAACATGTCGAGCATATTTGAGTATCTGGTACATTAGGCACCACAGGGTTGCGCGGCGCGCCATGAAATGGGGTGGCGCCCCAAATGCTGGTGCACCAGAATTTCGCATTTTTTAGCCTTTAAAACCCATTTTCTCAACTTAAAACCCACAAACAAACCCCAACAAAAATCCAAGCATGATTATATTGCACATATTATCAAACAAGCACAAAATTATACAAACTATACAACAACGTGAAGTTTATTACCGAGTCATTCACAAGACTCATTTCCAACTTCAAGTAACCTTATGATCGGGTTCAACGTGAACCCCATCATCGATCTCCAATGGACCATCGAAATATTTCTTCACACGATGTCCATTAATCTTAAAGGTCGTACCACTAGCATTTTTTAACTCAATCGCACCGTAAGGGTACACCTTAACAACCTCAAATGGTCCCGTCCACCGGGACTTAAGTTTTCCCGGTAAAAGCTTTAATCTAGAGTTAAACAAAAGCACTCGATCGCCTTCATTAAACTCTTTTGGACCCTTTAACCTCCTATCATGCCATAGCTTGGTTTTCTCTTTATAAATTAACGAATTCTCATACGCATCAAGGCGTAATTCACCAAGCTCATTCAACTGCCCTGCCCTTAGGCGTCCGGCCTCCTTCAAATCTAAATTGCACTTTTTAAGTGCCCACATAGCCTTATGCTCAATCTCCAGCGGAAGATGGCATGCTTTCCCATAAACCAACCGATAAAGAGTGGTACCAACTGGCGTTTTGTAGGCGGTTCGAAATGCCCACAAAGCTTCATCGAGCTTGTTCGCCCACTCCTTCGGATTCGACCCCACTGTTTTCTCAAGAATCCCTTTAAGAGCTCGATTAGTGTTCTCAACTTGTCTGCTCATTTGGGGATGGTATGAAGTAGAAACTTTATGGAGAACTCCATATCACTTCAATACCTTCTCCATTTGGGCATTACAAAAATGAGTACCCCTATCGCTAATTAAAGCTTTAGGAGTTCCAAATCGAGAAAATAAACGCTTAAGAAAGGAAATCACAACTCGTGCATCGTTTGTGGGTAAAGCTTGAGCTTCGGCCCATTTAGACACGTAGTCAATGGCAACGAGTATGTAACTATAATTCTGAGATTTCGGAAATGGCCCCATAAAGTCAATTCCCCAAACGTCAAATACTTCGCAAACTTGGATGCTTTGTTGAGGCATCTCATCCCATTTGGTGACTTTACCGGCCCTTTGGCAAGAATCGCACAACTTGCAAATCAGGTGGGCATCCTTGAAAATTGTCAGCCAAAAGAAGCCGGCATCATAGACTTTACGCCCCGTGATTTGGGGTCCAAAATGCCCACCGGTAGGCCCACTATGGCACTCGGTCAAAATACGCGTACACTTCTCACCGGAAACGCACCGGCGGATAACCCCATCGGGACAACAACGAAAAAGATAGGGAGCCTCCCAGAAATAGTACTTAAGGTCACTGAAGAATTTCTTCCTCTTTTGATGCGACCACCCTTTTTCCAAGAATCCCCCAACCAGATAATTAGCAATGTCCACGTACCACGGCTCGTCCACCTTGTCCATTGCCATGAGATATTCATCGGGAAAATCATCATGGATACTCGATTCGTGAAGGACTTCGAGATTTGGGTTCTCGAGTCTAGACAAGTGGTCAGCCGCTAGATTTCCAGCACCCTTTTTATCCCGGATCTCGATGTCGAATTCTTGCAAAAGCAAGATCCATCTAAGCAGTCGAGGTTTCGCATCCGGTTTCGAAAATAGGTACTTCAGAGCAGAATGGTCCGTAAAAACTATAGTCTTAGACAAGACTAAGTAGGACCTGAACTTATCAAAAGAAAAGACCACCGCAAGGAGCTCCTTTTCAGTGGTAGTATAATTCAATTGGGCTCCCTGCAAGGTCTTGCTTGCATAGTAGATGGGTCGGAAATGTTTCTCGACCCTTTGACCCAAAATAGAGCCAACAGCAAAATCGGAAGCATCGCACATAAGCTCGAATGGAAGGGACCAATTCGGAGCAATTATGATTGGTGCAGAGATTAGTTTCTCCTTCAGAAGATCGAATGCCTTTTGGCACTTGTCAAAGAAATTCCACGGTGTGTCCTTTTCAAGGAGTTTGTTCATCGGGTTAGCGATTTTAGAGAAATCCTTAATAAACCGCCGGTAAAAACCGGGGTGCCCGAGAAAACTCCTAACACCCTTAACATCGGTGGGAGGTGGAAGGTTCTTAATAGCCGTTACCTTCGCAGGATCCACCTCAATACCGTCTTTGGAAATCTTATGCCCGAGAACTATGCCTCCTTGAACCATGAAATGGCACTTCTCCCAATTGAGCACAAGATTAGACTTTTCACACCGTTCCAACATCCGTTCTAAATTCAGAAGGCATGAATCAAAAGTGTCACCGAAGACCGAAAAGTCATCCATGAACACCTCCATGCAATCCTCTATCATATCGTGGAATATGGCCATCATGCACCTTTGAAAAGTGGCCGGAGCATTGCAAAGGCCAAAGGGCATGCGTCGGTATGAAAATGTGCCATACGGGCATGTGAAAGTAGTTTTCTCTTGGTCCTCGGGCGAGATAGAAATTTGGAAATAGCCCAAAAAACCATCAAGAAAACAATAAAAGCTGTTTCCCGCTAACCTCTCTGGCATTTGATCCATGAAAGGTAACGGGAAGTGGTCTTTACGTGTGGCGTCGTTCAACTTTCGATAGTCAATACAAACACGCCACCCCGTGATAGTCCTAGTGGAAATTAACTCATTTTTATCATTGGTGGTAAGAGTCTTACCACCTTTCTTAGGTACACAGTGTACCGGGCTAATCCAAGGACTGTCAGAGATCGGGTAAATCAGACCTGCATCGAGGAGCTTAATGATCTCTTTCTTCACGACATCTTGCATGTGCGGGTTCAACCTCCTTTGACGTTGCACCACAGGTTTGGAGTTATCCTCCATTAGAATTTTGTGGGTGCAATAGGAGGGACTAATACCCTTAATGTCGTGAATTTTTCACGCAATGGCCGGTTTATGGGCCTGCAGCATGGTTACAAGCTCAGTTTTCTGACCTGTAGTAAGAGAAGAAGAAATAATTACAGGAAGCTTAGATTCCTCCTGCAAATAAGCGTATTCCAAATGATCTGGAAGTGGCTTCAATTGTGACGACCCGGAAATTTCCGACCAAATTTAAACTTTAATCTTTATATTATTCCGACACGATAAGCAAAGTTTATTAAGTTAAATCTCAAGAATTTTAAACTGTGTTCATACATTCATTATAACCTCGACCAAATTCCGACGATTCACGAACCGTTATATATAAATAGATATGTATATGTGTATATATATATATATTATAACTTGAGAATATTAATAAAGTATTAAACGTATAATACTTTGCACGAACGTATTTGTTTCAATATGATTTTTGACGAAATTAAAAAAAATATATTAAATGATTGAATTATCAGAAACATTAAATTATGATTACAAGTCTCTGTTGAGAGGTCCACTATGATTTGAGAAAATCTATTCCTCTTAACGATATTCAGAATAATTTGTAAAGCTATTTATAAATAAAAACAAAAAGTGTCATTTACGAAAGTTAGACAAAAGTAGTAGTGAATTGGTTTTCATAATATTCTATTAATCTATTTTCAAGCGTACAAAGACGTTTTCAGTTTAAAAAGAACTTTATTATTAAAAACGTATATAACTTTTATAAATATCTAGAATCACTATTGACAACTCATTACTTAACCAGTATAATAAATATAACGATATTTATATTTTATTTCATTAAATATATAACGATTTAAATTAATATTATATATATTTATATGCGTATTATATATATATATATATATATATATAGTTTTTATACTTTTACTATACTTTAACTTTACCTTTACTTTACTTTTACTTTACTTTAACTTTAATAATTCACTTTAATAATTCATACTTTAATAATTCACTTTAATAATTCATACTTTAATAATTCACTTTAATAATTCATACTTTAATAATTCATACTTTAATAATTCACTTTAATAATTCATACTTTAATAATTCACTTTAATAATTCATACTTTAATAATTCACTTTAATAATTCACTTTAATAATTCAAAAATCTATTATAAATAGAATTCAATAGGTTTCATTATTTCATAGAAACTTAAAAATATATTTCTCTAAACTCTCTCAATCGATTTATATATATATATATATATATATATATATATATATATATATATATATATATATATATATATATATATATATATATATATATATATATATATATATATATATATATATATATTTGCTCTGTATTATTTCAAGATATTATTAGTATACATAAAATATTACGACGGAGTGCTGTCCGAGTGATTTCAAAATAGTTTTTTTGAATGAGTCGAAGCTAAGGAAATTATGGGTTATAGCTATGGAGGTGATGGGTATGGTTCATGGGTATGCTCGTGAGGTCAATCTAGTGTTTATCATCTCCGTTGCGTCTACGTACTTTCCTGCAATATTGAATCTCAATATTGATACGTTCGTGAATTCGAGGCCAACCTTGCACTTGTTAAATGACGTTATATATATTTTTACTACGAAATACAGTATGGTGAGTTTCATTTACTCCCTTTTTTATATATATTTTTGGGCTGAGAATACATGCGATGATTTATAAATGTTTTACGAAATAGGCACAAGTACTAAAACTAATTCTATGTGGGTTTAAACCAGAAATATACCCTTAGCTTGGTAACAATAAACTACTTGTCTATGTACGGTAGGCGCTGATAATGCTAAAAACGAACATATATTTCATAGCATTATTCCTCAAGAAAGACAAGCTTTTAGTTGCAATTGTTCTATTTACAAGTGATATTGGTTTAAATAATAAAAGGTGAAGACAAAAGATAGATTCGACGAATTGAAGACGCAAACGACCAAAAAACTCAAAAGTACAAAAGACAATCAAAGAGGTTCCAATTATTGATAAGAAACGTCTCGAAATTACAAGAGTACAAGATTCAAAACGCAAAGTACAAGATATTAAATTGTACGCAAGGACGTTCGAAAATCCGGAACCGGGACCAGAGTCAACTCTCAACGCTCGACGCAACGGACTAAAAATTACAAGTCAACTATGCACATAAATATAATATAATATTTAAATAATTCTTATAATTATTTATATATTATAATAAATAATAAAAACCGTCGGCAAGAAAGACTCCAAAGGGACTGAGCTGTAATTTCATTCTCCGCGACTCGCGGAGTTTGAAGGCAAAAATGCCGCGAGTCGCGGAGCCCCAAAAGTCGACTTTTCCTATAAAAGCAACCAAATTCTGATCGCAAATCATCATCTTTTTTCTCCTCATTCATACGATATATTTATATTTATAATTTATATTTATATTTTAATTTTAATTATAATTCTAATAATAAGGGTATGTTAGCAAATGTTGTAAGGGTGTAAATCAAAATTCTGTCCGTGTAACGCTACGCTATTTTTAATCATTGTAAGTTATGTTCAACCTTTTTACATTAATGTCTCGTAGCTAAGTTATTATTATGCTTATTTAAAACGAAGTAATCATGATGTTGGGCTAATTACTAAAATTGGGTAATTGGGCTTTGTACCATAATTGGGGTTTGGACAAAAGAACGACACTTGTGGAAATTAGACTATGGGCTATTAATGGGCTTTATATTTGTTTAACTAAATGATAGTTTGTTAATGTTAATATAAAGATTTACAATTGGGCGTCCCTATAAATTACCATATACACTCAATCGGACACGATGGGCGGGGTATTTATATGTACGAATAATCGTTCATTTAACCGGACACGGGAATGGATTAATAGCCACTAGAATAATTAAAACAGGGGTGAAATTATGTACAAGGACACTTGGTATAATTGATAACAAAATATTAAAACCTTGGGTTACACTCAGTCGACATCCTGGTGTAATTATTAAACAAAGTATTAAAATCTTGTTACAGTTTAAGTCCCCAATTAGTTGGAATATTTAACTTCGGGTATAAGGATAATTTGACGAGGACACTCGCATTTTATATTTATGACTGATGGACTGTTATGGACAAAAACCAGACGGACATATTAAATAATCCAGGACAAAGGACAATTAACCCATGGGCATAAAACAAAAATCAACACGTCAAACATCATGATTACGGAAGTTTAAATAAGCATAATTCTTTTATTTCATACTTAATTTCCTTTATTTTATATTTAATTGCACTTCTAATTATCGCATTTTTATTTTATCGCACTTTTATTATTCGCAATTTCATTATCGTTATTTACTTTACGCTTAAAATTAAGTCTTGTATTTATTTATTATTTTACATTTGGTTTTAACTGCGACTAAAGTTTTAAAATCGACAAAACGGTCATTAAACGGTAAAAACCCCCCTTTATAATAATAATATTACTTATATATATGTATTTGTATTTTTATAAAAGTAAACTAATATAGCGTTAAGCTTTGTTTAAAGATTTCCCTGTGGAACGAACCGGACTTACTAAAAACTACACTACTGTACGATTAGGTACACTGCCTATAAGTGTTGTAGCAAGGTTTAAGTATATCCATTCTCTAAATAAATAAATATCTTGTGTAAAATTGTATCGTATTTAATAGTATTTCCTTGTAAAATTTAATAGTATTTTATACCCCTTAGCTTTAACATCAAGTATTTTTGGCGCCGCTGCCGGGGAAACTTTCTAAACGCCGGAAGCGCAACGCTAATATAAAAAAAAAAGATTTTTAGTTTACTTTTATTAAAATTCATTTTTGTAAAAAAAAAAAAAAAAAAAACGTTTTAAATATTCGAAAATATAAAAAGAAAAATAAAAATATAAATATTTTTAGGAGTTTGATAAATATTTAAGTTTTACAAAGTTTCTTCATTTTTATAAAAACATAAGTTTTATTTAAGTATTTTGTTTTTATTTAAAAACATATAAATATAAAAAAATATATATATATAAATCTAGTTTTAAGATTTTTATTTATAAAATTATAAAGTGATTCTATTTTTATTTAAGTTTTAAATATAAAGTTTTATTAATACACATATTTAAAAACAGAAAATAAAATAAATAAATAAATAAAGAAAAACGCGTTGAAATTAAACCTGTCAGTTGAAATTCTGAACCCCGCGACTCGCGGGGTTTGATGCATTAAATACCGCAACTCGCGGAGGGGACCTGACACACGAACAGGAAGCCCTAATCCTGCATTTATTACGGATTATTATTAATTATTATTATTATTAACCCTAATTATTATTATTATTATTATAATTAAGTTTATTTTTAATTTAAGTTTTATTTAATTTATATTTTAGTTAAATTAGTTTAATTAAATTGTAAAATTAGTAGTTTTATTAAATAAATAATATAAAAATAATATTTTTATAAAAATTGTACTTTTTACAACTTTTTGTATATTTTTATATTTTGTCCCTTTTTAATCGTTGTAGCGTAATATTTGTATTTTTCGCTCATATTTAATTTTAAACTTAGTTTTTGCTATAGTTATTTTTACTCCTAGATTTTTAGGCTTTGTCGTAGACTTCCTTAAGTGCTTTTTCTTTAGACTAAGATTTAGGTGCTTTAGAATTTTGCGACGCCTTTTTAAGTTTTAGTTTCTTTTTAAGTTATTTCCATTTGGGATTTAGTTTTTCCTGTAAGCTTTAATATTTTTAGACGACTTTTACCTATGTATCAATTATCATTCCAATTAGTAATCTCAATTTGCGATTATAATTTTAAGTTAGTTGTAGTAATAAGGTTAGGTTAGTCAAGTATTTTTAAGTTTTATAAGTTTCTTTTATTTTTTCGTCACCTTTTATTTTTTCAACCATTTTTCTTTTTCAACCTTTTTCCGACGAACTCTTTTTCTTTCTTATTTCTCGCTATTCTAGTTTTTAGGACATAGATTTTTATTCTACTTCTTATCTAAATTTCTTAAAATTACGAAAATTTATTTTAAGTGGTTAAATTGATAGACATCAAAATTTTCTGGTTCGTAGTAATAGTTGGATTTGTACGTGGACCGGGTTATTGGAGCCAAACAGTCCTCAATTATATTGAGACCAAACGAATCCTGCTCCTCTGCTGCATCTTTTGGCTATTCAAAACGTGGGTAAAATCAGAAAAGTCTATTGATTGGATAACTTATTATAATTTTTCTTTCCTTTTTAAAACTAATAGAATATTCAGTGAATGCACCGAGCAAGACGTTCACCACCTTTTGTACGTTCACCACCTGTAACTAGATCAAGACATTTAGCAAATATAACCGCCGTTGATTTTTCTTTAGAATCGTCATCCAGTCGACCAAATACTTCAGTTCAAATTTTCGATAATCCATTTTTTGAAACCGACCTCACAATTGAGAATCCGGAGAATATTCAGGAACGGTTCGTAGATCCTGAACCATTAAACTTTCCTCCAG
The DNA here is from genome assembly GCF_046630445.1 of Rutidosis leptorrhynchoides. Classification (NCBI taxonomy): domain Eukaryota; kingdom Viridiplantae; phylum Streptophyta; class Magnoliopsida; order Asterales; family Asteraceae; genus Rutidosis; species Rutidosis leptorrhynchoides. The sequence goes on from NC_092335.1 coordinate 28,199,771, forward strand.
AACCACCAATCATTCAAACAGAGATTGTTGAAGAACGAACCATTAAATCAGAATCATCTAGTGATTCCGATTCAACAAATTCAATTATGGAGAATCTGGAACCTTTAAGTATGGAAGACCGAATGAGAGCTAAACGCACTGGCCAAGGTCACGCAATTACTCATCCAGACATTAATGCGCCAGATTATGAAATCAAAGGACAAATTCTACACATGGTGACTAATCAATGCTAATTTAGTGGTGCGCCGAAGGAAGATCCAAATGAACATCTACGTACCTTTAATAGGATCTGCACACTATTTAAAATCCGAGAAGTGGAGGATGAACAGATATATCTCATGTTATTTCCCTGGACTTTAAAGGGAGAAGCCAAAGATTGGTTGGAATCGTTACCTGAAGGGGCGATCGATACATGGGACGTTTTAGTTGACAAATTTCTTAAACAATTCTTTCCTGCATCTAAAGCCGTAAGACTTCAAGCAGAAATTGTTACGTTCACACAGAAACCAAATGAAACTCTATATGAGGCATGGACTAGATATGGAAAGTTATTAAGAGGATGTCCGCAACATGGTTTAGACACCTGTCAAATAGTACAAATATTCTACCAAGGATGCGACATCACTACAAGAAAAGACATAGATATAGCAGCTGGTGGTTCTATTATGAAGAAAACCGAAACTGATGCTTACAAAATTATTGATAATACTGCTTCCCACTCACATGAGTGGCACCAAGAAAAAGACATCATTAGATCATCTAAAGCAGCTAGAGCCGATTCTAGCCATGACTTAGATTCCATTTCCGCAAAGATAGATGCTGTGGAGAGACGAATGGAAAAGATGACTAAAGTTATTCACTCAATAGGAATTAGTTGTGAGCAGTGTGGAGGACCACATTTGACAAAAGATTGTCTCAGTATTGAATTAACAATGGAACAAAGAGAGAATATTTCATACATAAACCAAAGGCCTGGAAATAATTATCAGAATAATTATCAACCGCCAAGACCGATTTACAATCAAAACCAGAATTATAACCGAAATATTCCATACAACAACCAACAAGGTCCTAGCAATCAACAAGTATCCAATAATACTTACAATCAGCAAAGACCTAATTTTCAAAACAAACCACCACAACAAACCGATGATAAAAAGCCGAATTTAGAAGATATGATGACAAAGCTAGTTGAAACTCAAACGCAGTTTTTCACATCTCAGAAACAAACCAATGAACAAAATGCTCAAGCATTTAGAAATCAACAAGCTTCTATTCACAATCTGGAACAAGAAGTGAGTAACCTAGCAAGGTTAATAGGTGAAAGAAAACCGGGAAGTCTACCTAGTGATACAAATGCTAACCCCCGGAATGAAACAGCTAAAGCTATTACCACAAGAAGTGGCACAACACTTAAACCACCTGAAATACCTGTAACTTCTGATGAAGCCATTCCTACTCCACAAGAACCACAACCTGATCAAGATAAGGAAAAAGAACCGGTAGTTGAAAAGGTTAATGAAAATAACACAGTTAAGGATAAACCTTATGTTAAACCCTACCAACCACCACTTCCTTACCCGAGTAAAATGAAGAAAGAGAAACTTGAAGCCGAGCAGTCCAAATTCTTGGATATGTTTAAACAGATAAATGTAAATCTTCCTTTCATTGATGTGATTTCAGGAATGCCTAGATATGCTAAATTCTTGAAAGATCTAATCTCAAATAGAAAGAAAATGGAAGAACTCTCGGCTGTTACTATGAATGCTAATTGTTCAGCAGTGCTGTTGAATAAGATACCAGAAAAACTATCTGATCCAGGAAGTTTCACAATTCCATGTTTTCTGGGTAGTGTTAGTTCAATAGAAGCATTGGCAGACTTAGGTGCTAGTATAAATCTAATGCCGTATTCACTATACACTAAGCTAGACCTTGGAGAATTGAAACCAACCAGAATAAGCATACAACTAGCCGATAGATCAATAAAATATCCTAGAGGGATAATGGAGAACATGCTAGTTAAAGTTGGTACTTTGGTATTTCCAGTAGATTTTGTTGTTCTGGACATGGAAGAAGATTCTCAAGTTCCTCTCATATTAGGAAGACCATTCTTAAACACGGCTAAAGCAATGATAGACGTGTTCGGTAAGAAAATGACCCTAAGTATAGAGGATGAGAGTGTTACCTTTTCAGTTGATAGAGCAATGCAACAACCACAATCTGCAGATGATACATGTTATTATATTCAAACTATAGATGCACATGCAGAATTATTAGAAGAATTTCCAGAATTACAAGGAACAGGAGAATGTTCTTTAGGAGAAGGTAATGAACCAATTGATGAAGCTGAAATGTTAGCTACACTAATAGCTAATGGATATGAACCAACAACAGAAGAAATTCAAATGCTAAAAGAAGAAGACAGATATCGATACAAATCATCGATAGAAGAACCTCCGAAATTAGAGTTAAAGCCACTTCCAAACTATTTGGAATACGCTTATTTACATGGTGAATCTGAATTACCTGTAATAATATCGTCTTCTCTTACTGAAAATGAGAAATCACAACTCATTTCTGTGTTGAAAGCTCATAAACCAGCCATTGCATGGAAGATTCATGATATTAAAGGAATAAGTCCTTCGTATTGCACACATAAAATCCTTATGGAAGAAGGTCATAAAACGTATGTGCAACGCCAACGAAGACTAAATCCTTATATGCAAGATGTAGTTAAGAAAGAGATTATTAAACTGCTAGATGCAGGTCTAATTTATCCAATTTCTGATAGTCCATGGGTAAGCCCAGTTCAATGCGTGCCTAAGAAGGGTGGCATGACTGTCATTACAAATGAGAAAAATGAGCTTATTCCTACTAGGACTGTAACAGGATGGCGTGTGTGTATTGATTATAGAAAATTAAATGACGCCACCAGAAAAGATCACTTTCCCTTACCTTTCATTGATCAAATGTTGGAAAGATTAGCCGGAAATAGTTACTATTGTTTCCTAGATGGATTTTCCGGATATTTTCAAATTCCAATAGCACCCGAAGATCAAGAGAAAACCACATTCACGTGCCCTTATGGTACTTTTTCTTACAAACGCATGCCATTTGGACTTTGTAACGCCCCTGCAACCTTTCAAAGGTGTATGATGGCGATTTTTCACGACATGATAGAAGAATGCATGGAAGTATTCATGGATGAATTTTCAGTCTTCGGTGATACATTTAAATCATGTCTAGTTAATCTGGAACGAATGCTAATTAGATGCGAACAATCAAATCTAGTTCTTAATTGGGAGAAATGCCAATTCATGGTTAAAGAAGGCATCGTTCTTGGACATAAAATTTCAAAAGAAGGAATTGAAGTGGATAGAGCTAAAGTAGATGTAATTGCTAAACTTCCACATCCCACCAATGTTAGAGGAGTTAGGAGTTTTCTAGGGCATGCCGGTTTTTACCGACGTTTCATAAAAGATTTTTCTAAAATTGCCACTCCTATGAATAAACTCCTAGAAAAGGATGCTCCATTCATCTTTTCAGATGAGTGTATCAAATATTTTAATAATCTTAAAGAGAAACTCACTAATGCGCCGATCATGATAACACCAAATTGGAATCTACCATTTGAACTAATGTGCGATGCAAGTGATTTTGCAATGGGAGCCGTTTTAGGACAAAGGATTGAAAAACGATTTCAACCTATATATTATGCTAGTAAGATGTTACAAGGAGCATAAACGAACTATACAACTACTGAAAAAGAACTCCTTGCTATTGTCTTTGCTTTTGACAAATTTCGATCATATCTCGTTCTAGCAAAAACGGTGGTCTATACCGACCATTCTGCTCTTAGATACCTATTTTCAAAACAAGATGCTAAACCAAGATTAATCCGTTGGATCTTACTCTTACAAGAGTTTGATATTGAAATCCGAGATAAAAGAGGAGCAGAAAATCTCGCCGCTGATCATCTTTCTCGACTTGAAAATCCTAAGTTAGAAGTTCTAAATGAATCGGCCATACAAGACAACTTTCCTGATGAATATCTATTGAAGATAGATTATAATGAAATCCCATGGTTTGCAGACTATGCAAACTACTTAGTTTGTGGATTCCTTGAGAAAGGATTATCGTACCAAAAACGAAAGAAATTCTTCAGTGATATAAAACACTATTTTTGGGAAGATCCACATCTGTTTAAAAGTTGTCCCGATGGAATAATATGCCGATGTGTATTTGGAGATGAAGCTAGTAAAATATTAAACCATTGTCACACAGGACCAACAGGAGGGCATTATGGGCCTCAACTAACAGCAAGAAAAGTTTATGATGCTGGATTCTATTGGCCTACAATTTACAAAGACGCACACCTACTTTGCAAATCCTGTGATGCTTGTCAAAGGGCCGGAAAAATAAGTCAACGTGATGAAATGCCACAAAATGTCATCCAAGTATGTGAAGTATTTGACATTTGGGGTATTGACTTTATGGGTCCATTTCCAAAATCTCATAATAATCTATATATACTCGTAGCCATTGATTATGTATCTAAATGGGCGGAAGCACAAGCTCTCCCAACTAACGATGCACGAGTTGTAGTCAACTTTTTAAAACGTCTTTTTGCAAGGTTTGGAACACCGAAAGCTTTAATAAGTGATCGGGGTACTCATTTCTGTAATAATCAACTTGAGAAAGTTCTTAAAAGATATGGAGTAACTCATAAAATCTCCACCGCATATCATCCACAAACAAGTGGACAAGTTGAAAATACCAACCGAGCTTTAAAACGTATTCTAGAGAAAACTGTAGGATCAAATCCGAAGGAATGGTCCATTAAATTAGAGGATGCACTCTGGGCTTTTAGAACAGCCTACAAAACTCCAATTATAACCACACCTTTTAGACTTGTTTATGGAAAAGCATGTCATCTTCCAGTAGAAATTGAACACAAAGCATTTTGGGCTTTGAAGACATGTAATCTTGATTTACATGAAGCCGGACGTCTACAATTAAGTCAACTAAACGAATTAGAAGAATTAAGACATGAAGCATATGAAAATTCGTTAATCTATAAAGAAAGAACGAAGAAATGGCATGATAAAAGAATCAGAAGTTCAAAAGAATTTAAAGAAGGAGACAGAGTTCTTCTTTTCAATTCACGATTCAAGCTATTTCCAGGAAAATTGAAATCAAGATGGTCTGGACCATTTATAGTCAAAAGAGTTTTTCTATACGGAACGATAGAATTAATAAATTCAAATGGGATTGAATTTAAAGTTAATGGTCACAGAGTTAAACATTACATACATGGTCCGATGGAAGTCGACAATGAAGTTAATCACAATTTCGACACCACAGCTAACTAAGTGTGGGGAGAATCAAGTCTTTAAAGGATAATATGTATTTCTGTTAGAGTTAGATTATCTGTTTTCGTGTAGTTCTCGAAAATGGAACCCGAATGGTCTTTTCCTAGCAGACCCTAAAGAACTAGTCTTCTCCCCCCATTCTGAATTTTTATTTTTTTAGGTTTTTACAAAATGAAGACTGCCTGTGAACTAAACCATAGTCTAATGCTACACGCTTTGATCACTAAACGTAATAATGAAATACTACCGAGTGAAATAGTATCAGTAATCAGAGAAAGAATGGACGGAGTTAGAAAAGAATCCAGATGCGAAGATAATAAGTTACAATTTGGTAAAGGAAAATCAAAATCCGCAGCGAAAAGAAGAGCACGACACTTAGAAAGATGTCACAAATGCGGAAAATGGTCACATGGAGGTAAATGTTCAAATAATCAAACCTATTCAAATACCGAATTTGTTACTTTATGCAGAGACGGACCGTTCATATGTTTAGAAGAAAAGACACTGAATGCTCGAGGTTACGCCTATGTAGCCATGGAAAACCAATTAAACCGACTATCTTATGAATGGGATAGATCATATAACTAAGAAATCTATTTCACAGGTATGTCTGTACAGTTTTTATTTTTATTTTTATTTTTAACCTTTTGATAATAAACGTTAATTTGTTCGCTAAAAAGTATTAAATTGGTATTGAATAAAATTAGGTTTGGCGACCGAAATTATTGATATCATTCAAAAATTTATTACATCACTGCGAAATTTAACGTTTATTCTTAAGGTATAAATATCTTTAAACAATCAACCCAAAATATTTCAAAAATTCGTCATGAGTTAAATTAGGTTTTGGAACCGAAATTACTTTACCGAAAAGAGGGGCGTATATTTTTGATAATATTTGATTGATTAAAGTGGGATAAAAAGACAAAAATAAAAAGATTTTTAATTTTATTTTTACCATGTTTTTAAAATTAATATTTAAATCTTAAATTAATATTGTAAACTTTGTAAAAACAATATATTTAAAATTGTAAATATTTGAATTTTTAAATTAAGATTGGTGTGAACTTTTAATTTTTAAAATATGAATTTTTAATTTTATGCATTTCAAATTTTAAGTTTGGTGTGAATTTTTAATATTAATTTTGAATTTTATATTTAAGTTGTGTGAATTTAAAAACAAAAATTTACTTTATCTCATTAAGTTAAAAATATGATTTTTAAAATTCGTCGTAAGTTGAAGACTAGGTCTTTGAACCGAAATTGCTTTACCCGAGGGAGGGACGAGAACTTTTATTATCATTATTTTTAATCTTATTGAATTAAAGTATGCCAAAAACATTGAAAAAATCCAAAAATCTTAGCTTTTAAAACAATCGCTACAAAAAGACAAATTTTAAAATTTTGTCGAAGGACGGACTAGGACATCGATCCGAAACAACCTCGTCCTAAATAACAAAGGAAACAAAATTTTAAAAATTAAGTACTTAATTGTTTTATATGTTATTGATTATATAAAAAAAATAAAAAAATAAAAAAAAAATATCAAACTCCGCGACTCGCGGAGTTTGAAGTGTATTTCACCGCGAGTCGCGGAGGGACCAAAACCCAGAAAAAAATAAAACGTAAAAAACAGAGCAGTTCACTCCCCCACCCAAAAATACTGCGAAGAATAGCGAAAAAACCCACGAAAAACCCGAAAAATACACCTCAAATTCACAATTTTTAACCGTTAATCCCCAAATTTTTTACTAAAATCATGTTGAGAAGGATGCTATCTAGGAATTACTCAAGAAAAACGGTAAATTTCTACACCTAAACACCATTTAATCCGAAATTAGTGTTCTTGAGCCATTTTTTCCCCAATTTGATTTTGATGCTTTTTAGTGTAATTATGCTTAAATTGTTTATGTATTATGCTTGTATAACCTAGATTGATGCTGTTTAACATGATTAGAAGCCTTAAACTTCAAATTTTGAGTAATCTAGGGTTTGTGTTCTTGAGCAAATTTGGGGCTTTTTGATATAAACAGGTTATGGCCGATTTTTGTCATGAATTGTTGCTAAATTGAGTAGTGTAACATGTCTAGGTAGTTAAATGATCCAAACTTTGAGCCTAAACATGATTTTGAGAATTAAAGTGGACTTTTTCAAGTCTAAAATTCATGAACTTGATTTTTGAAAGATAATGCCATTTGAGACTTGTTTAATTGCTAGTAATGATTATTTTGACATGTTATTTGAGTTGAATGCTTATGAACTTGGCGAGCGTTTTCGTATATGCTTATTTGAAAAAGTGTAGATTTGATAAAAATGTGAAAATGAGCTTAAGTATGATATAAATTGATCATGTCATTGTAATTATTTTGATTGATGATTTTGCTGACACTAATGCATATTTGGATGCAAATAAAAATTGTGTTTGATGTGTTTTGCAGACTGAAAGGGGTGAATCTTCATCCCAAGCCCGTAATGCTCCTGCTGAGAATGCGGAACAACAGGAGGTGGATAACTACTACAAGCAGGATATACCTCATCCAGTCATGACCTTTTCTGATATGCACTTGGAAGAGTTGCACCCGAACCTGAGATTTGACAGACTTTGGATAGATTATCCAAAATATCAACGGGGTTTGCATACTCTTCATTCTAAGGTTGTTGAGGTACCGAGGGTCATAGAATGGGGACCCTTAGAAGCTGTAGAATTGGCCGGGCCAATTAGGGAATTACTTGTACAGAGGTATGGTAATTCTTCTTTTAATGACTGGGTACGTTTATTCACCATGCGTAGACCTGTATATAAAGTATGGTGTGAAGAATTGTTGTGTAGTATAGAGTTGAATGATCGGGTAGCTAGTTTAACCGATCGTTCTTTTATTAGATTTTTGTTAGGCGGTTCGATGCGCCACATGTCTTTACTGGACATGGCTCAGGCTTTACGTATATTTACGCCTGAGGAGTTAGCATCTGCCGATTGTAGAGGGTTGATACTAAACGGTAGAAAGATAGATGAAAATTTTGATACACACGGTGTGTGGAGTCAAATGACAAGCCATCACCGTTTCAAAGGGGGAAATTACTCTTATTTGGATATAGATAGAGCCGAATTAAGAGTGATTCATAGGTTTTTAGCTAATTCGATTACACAAAGGGGTAAAAACAAGGAAAAAGTAAATGAACAGGATTTGTTTTACCATATGTGTATTTGAGACCCACAAAGCACTGTAAGTATACCATATTGTGTGGGTTATTATTTATCAGCTATGGTTCGGGGGATGAGACCGCATAGCATAATAGGAGGTGGTATTTTTATTACTTTGATTGGTGAATATCTCGGTGTGGATATAAGTCGGGGGGGATTATTAGTAGAAGAACCGGAACCCCGCGATACTATAGGTTTAAATGTATACCATGGTGCGAAAGTTTTGAAGAGGCGAAATAACGCCGCAGTACAATACCATGGTAGACATCCACAGGTAGAGAGAAACCAACAGCAATGTAATGTAGGAGGGGGGAATGAGATGCAAGAAATGCAAAGGTTTATAGCTTCTCAGGAATACGAAAATGCTAGACAGAGAGCATTTGAAGATTGGCAAGTTCATCAGAACCAAATCATAGCTCATTGCCAACATATAGGTAGAAACTATATTCCTACACCGAAACCCATCTTCCCTCCCTGGTCTATAGAGATGCAGCCACCGTATCCTACGTATGACCCTGCCGAAGCATTCTATAGCACCTATGGTTATGCCTGGAACCCCTATTGGTACCAGTATCATCCCTAGTATACTTAGTTTTTTTTTTTTGTAATTTGTAATTATTGATACGTTTAATACTTTTGTTAATATTGTAATCATTTTTATAATTATCTAACTTTTATTCTTAGATTTTAATAATTTTTGAATGTGGGGTAATATACCAAACTTCAAAAATATGTATATATGTTTGCAGTCTATCTTATGTACACAACAGGGTAAAACAACGCATTTTCAAAGACTGGCATTAAGTTCAGCAAAAGCAACTAATTTTGACTACAAGATGCAAAATATATGTGAAATAACAACAAGACGGAATGAACAAATGATGTGCACCATTTATCATTCAGCAAACAAACGCCAATATATTTGGAAACTTTGGTAAAATTTAATCATTTTCACACAAATCACCCTCAATAATTTAAATTGTTACTGATTTCTTGCAAATGAGGGCATTGCAAGATCTTAAGTGTGGGAAGGGGTTAAATTCTTTCGGATTTTAAAAATTTTTACTTTATACACTTGGTTACCATTAAAAATACTAGTAAAGCAGTAGTTGTATTAGAATCTAGTGCTCTCTGATAATAAAGAACAGCCCTAGTCTTATATACTGACTACCCAATTCTAGTAAAATTTTTCAAAATTTTCAATTAAATGAACTCAAAATCATGTTTATACATATTTATGAACGATAAAACTAGGTTTTAACACCGAAATTATTGTTACCTCAGAAAGGACATAAATTGAGAAACAAACCAAAATGTTAAAAATTCATTTAAAATGGAATAGAGGACGATAAAAAGGAAAATAAAAGCCAAGTGTGGGAAAATTTACCAAGTTATCTTAAACATATGTCACATATATCTGTAACAAATAACTGAAAATACTTTTGCTTTGGACTAAACTAAACTGTTTTACCCGATGAAAGAAAAGAAGAGATGGATCTACACGATGAATCAATTCCATCATTAAAAGGAAGTAAAGTCTTCCGAAAAAGACACGCGCTTCTTGATTTAGGTCATGAAGTTGTCGTCCAGACCAGCTGTAGGTTGACGAAAAATCTAGAAAAGTCATCACTAAAATCAGCAGGAAATCCACGGACCTCAGCATTAAACAGGGTCGCCAAGTGGTCAGATTTATCCTAACCATGAGAAGGATTTATCTCGTACAATGGGGGGCACCATGCAAATTAGCTGGATAAGACTAATGAATCAGATCCCCAGAAAGGATAATCTCCTTAAAGATTAAAAATCAGCTTTTAAGACTGATATTACTCAATCCTAGAGATTGACCTTAAAGATTGAGAATTCAAACTCATGGAATTCAATGATATCTAAACTTGAGCTTGAACGAGAAAATATTTTGATCAAAATTACAAACCGATTTGTTTTCTGAAAACCCTATTTTCAATACGTTCATTACCATTGAACGTAAAATCCTAGGAATTCACCTGGAATTCATTAGGTCACCTGAACTAAATCGGGTGTCAACCGTAAGAACGGTGGTTGCATAGTGGTCAAAGACAGGACCTTGTGCCATACCGAAAAATTATAAGGGTGAGCTTTACTATTGCTCCTACCAAGGATAGTAATTGCGTCCGACACATTATAGACCATAATTAAAAGCATGTCAGGGGACATTGCCTTAACAGTTGCTTGTTCAACGCTTTCCTTTACAACCGGACGGTAGTTTACCGAAAGGTAATATACGGGACAAGTGAACTGGACGTGTTGCTTTCCAAATACAAGGTTAGCAAGTGGGTAACACAAAACCATAAGTTTTGAACTAAAATTTTCAAATCTGAAACCCACCAAACCCACAAAAATATTTTGCAAACACCGGTAAAGGGTTATTCCGGAAAACTTATCTAGGGTAAAAACTAGATTTAATTTTCAAAAGATCAAATGTTTTCATAAAGATCCAATTTCCTTAATGGATCTAAATTTTTATAGTCGTGTGGGACTGTAAACCATATCGTTACTACCATTGTTCATACCACCGTATAGAAATCACTGATGTACAAAGTGTGAAGAATAAAGAAGTGATTCTAGTATTTCAAGACGATATTCCTTGAGGACAAGCAACGATCAAGTGTGGGAATATTTGATAATGCTAAAAACGAACATATATTTCATAGCATTATTCCTCAAGAAAGACAAGCTTTTAGTTGCAATTGTTCTATTTACAAGTGATATTCGTTTAAATAATAAAAGGTGAAGACAAAAGACAGATTCGACGAATTGAAGACGCAAACGACCAAAAAGCTCAAAAGTACAAAAGACAATCAAAGAGGTTCCAATTATTGATAAGAAACGTCTCGAAATTACAAGAGTACAAGATTCAAAACGCAAAGTACAAGATATTAAATTGTACGCAAGGACGTTCGAAAATCCGGAACCGGGACCAGAGTCAACTCTCAACGCTCGACGCAACAGACTAAAAATTACAAGTCAACTATGCACATAAATATAATATAATATTTAAATAATTCTTATAATTATTTATATATTATAATAAATAATAAAAACCATCGGCAAGAAAGACTCCAAAGGGACTGAGCTGTAATTTCATTCTCCGCGACTCGCGGAGTTTGAAGGCAAAAATGCCGCGAGTCGCGGAGCCCCAAAAGTCGACTTTTCCTATAAAAGCAACCGAATTCTGATCGCAAATCATCATCTTTTTTCTCCTCATTCATACGATATATTTATATTTATAATTTATATTTTAATTTTAATTTTAATTATAATTCTAATAATAAGGGTATGTTAGCAAATGTTGTAAGGGTGTAAATCGAAATTCTGTCCGTGTAACGCTACGCTATTTTTAATCATTGTAAGTTATGTTCAACCTTTTTACATTAATGTCTCGTAGCTAAGTTATTATTATGCTTATTTAAAACGAAGTAATCATGATGTTGGGCTAATTACTAAAATTGGGTAATTGGGCTTTGTACCATAATTGGGGTTTGGACAAAAGAACGACACTTGTGGAAATTAGACTATGGGCTATTAATGGGCTTTATATTTGTTTAACTAAATGATAGTTTGTTAATGTTAATATAAAGATTTACAATTGGGCGTCCCTATAAATTACCATATACACTCAATCGGACACGATGGGCGGGGTATTTATATGTACGAATAATCGTTCATTTAACCGGACACGGGAATGGATTAATAGCCACTAGAATAATTAAAACAGGGGTGAAATTATGTACAAGGACACTTGGTATAATTGATAACAAAATATTAAAACCTTGGATTACACTCAGTCGACATCCTGGTGTAATTATTAAACAAAGTATTAAAATCTTGTTACAGTTTAAGTCCCCAATTAGTTGGAATATTTAACTTCGGGTATAAGGATAATTTGACGAGGACACTCGCATTTTATATTTATGACTGATGGACTGTTATGGACAAAAACCAGACGGACATATTAAATAATCCAGGACAAAGGACAATTAACCCATGGGCATAAAACAAAAATCAACACGTCAAACATCATGATTACGGAAGTTTAAATAAGCATAATTCTTTTATTTCATATTTAATTTCCTTTATTTTATATTTAATTGCACTTCTAATTATCGCATTTTTATTTTATCGCACTTTTATTATTCTCAATTTCATTATCGTTATTTACTTTACGCTTAAAATTAAGTCTTGTATTTATTTATTATTTTACATTTGGTTTTAACTGCGACTAAAGTTTTAAAATCGACAAACCGGTCATTAAACGGTAAAAACCCCCCTTTATAATAATAATATTACTTATATATATGTATTTGTATTTTTATAAAAGTAAACTAATATAGCGTTAAGCTTTGTTTAAAGATTTCCCTATGGAACGAACCGGACTTACTAAAAACTACACTACTGTACGATTAGGTACACTGCCTATAAGTGTTGTAGCAAGATTTAAGTATATCCATTCTCTAAATAAATAAATATCTTGTGTAAAATTGTATCGTATTTAATAGTATTTCCTTGTAAAATTTAATAGTATTTTATACCCCTTAGCTTTAACATCAGGCGCGAATCCTAAAGATAGATCTATTGGGCCTGACAAACCCCATCCTGACTATGGGATGCTTTAGTACTTCGAGGTTATTTTAAACACACCTGATCTGGTGTACTTCAGAGGGTAAAATATGAACGTTAAGGCTTGTTACCGGGTGCCTACAACTTATAGAATACTTTTATACACTTGCGAGTGTACATATATTTATAAACGGAAATCTTGTGGTCTATTAATATATTGAAATGATTGTTATGATAAACCTATGAACTCACCAACCTTTTGGTTGACACTTTAAAGCATGTTTATTCTCATGTATTAAAGAAATCTTCCGCTGTGCATTAGCTCATTTTAAGGATATTACTTGGAGTCATTCATGGCATATTTTGAAAGACGTTGCATTCGAGTCATTGAGTTCATCAAGATTATTATTAAGCCAATTATAGTTGGATGTATTATGAAATGGTGTGCATGCCGTCAACTTTCTTTATAAAGAAAGTTTGTCTTTTAAAAACGAATGCAATGTTTGTAAAATGTATCATATAGAGGTCAAATACCTCGCGATGTAATCAACTATTGTGAATCGTTTATAATTTATATGAACGGGTCCTTTCAGTTGGTATCAGAGCGGTGGTCTTAGCGAACCAGGTCCGCATTAGTGTGTCTAACTAATAGTCGTTAGGATGCATTAGTGAGTCTGGACTTCGACCGTGTCTGTATGTCAAAAGTTTTGCTCATCATTTTTGTCAGAAATTACCTACTTATCATTCTTAGTTTAGACACATCTTATTGCATTGATTGCATGAATAGTGTATAGACAAAATTCATATCTTAGCGTATCTGCTAATTCATATCTTAGCGTATCTGTTACTGTAAACTTTGCCTGACATATTCCGTAAATTCTTCCGTAATCTACGAAACCTTTTGCTCTATATAAGTAGAATACCACCCGATAGCCGAAAAATCATTTCATATCGAAAAATTCTTTATTCAATCGTACGAAATGGAATTCGTCATTAGTTCAAGTCCCTCGGATTCCGAAATGGAATCCCACTAAAGTTCCGAAAGTAGTGTGACCGGAATGGATCAACCAATTAGTCATCATCTATTCTGGATGAATTGGGGATGGGTTCGTAGCCTCCTTAATCATTGGAGACAAGAAGAAGGTGATCCCTTCCATCCACCACATTGCCCTCTTGGCGAAGAACATGAAGCACTTACCGGCGAACCTATCCGAAACACCATTTTCTCTCTTATTTCTAGAGTATCTCGTCACGATTACATACTACACCAAATTCTATATTTTATTTATCCGATCGTCCGAACCGACAATCACCCCGGTGTAATAGAAGAAGTCAACGAGCTTCGCGCTCAGGTAGTGGCTTTGGAGAATATGGTGCAAAGGTTACAAACACCAGTAGCAGCACCAGCAGCATAAATAGTACCACCATCAGCAACACCAACAGTACCATCACCACCACCAACAACAACATCCACATCCCACACTGCAACATCACAATCTGTATCTCAAACATCAACGTCATACGCCCTGTAAATATCCAGGAATATCAACAACAACAACAAACGACGAAGTATTAATTCATAAACTTCATTGAAGAGATATCTCTGCGGCAGTTATGTAATCTCCAAAATCTTAGAGATTATTTAATTCTGACCGTAAATCGGATGAGTGAACGGAGATGGTAGAGTAGAAACTTTGATCGAAAATGGTGTACGATTTACAAGCTATAATTGTTTTACCAACAGCATCAACAGGACCGTAGCATCATCAACACAGTCAGTGCCGTCAGTATCGTCAGAATCAACAGCACCTGTAACATCACAAACTCTGTCAGTTCAAGAATTATTGTGGACATCATTACGAATCAACAACAAATATATTGTATCAACGAGTTATGAAGTATTAACTCATTTCCAATCGAAAGATTTATATGTATATTTTATATGTATAAATTTTTAAACCATAATAAATCTTCCCGTACTAAGCTATTATGTGTGAATCTTAACAACTCAGTTAATTCATATTACAAATATGCAATGATGTACGTCCTTCGTCCGCAACTTAACCATCGTTAATTACAATCTCTGTCTCAATTCAATAAAATTCCAATTCATAATAAATCAAGTGTATTATTCGAATATATGTTTGATTTTACACTTTCATCATCGATGTACTCGAAACTTTTCAAATGACATCATTCGTACCTTGCGAAGTTCACAAGAATTTCACGAAAACCAACAAATAACAAAGCAATGATTCATAATTTCAATATTATTGAAGACATACTTATGCAATTTATAAAGTTTTATGGATTACTCAATTCTAGTTCCAACTATAAAACAAATGAGTTTAATTTAATATTAACTCATTAAATCTATATTACATCTAAAGAAAATATACACATATATTTTCATAAAGACTGTAATAAACTTCTTTTGTACAAAATATTAATTGGGAAAAATTTTTAACGGGTAGGTAATACCCGAGAGATATATAAATTCACAATTAATATATTACATTTTTCGAAACTGATTCAGCAATCATCAACTATACTCCCTACTTTCACAACAATATCCATTCTTTCATATAAATCAAAACAATCATACTCATTCAAATTCAATTACATATTCTGATTTTGAAATTGCATAATTCAATTCGAAATATAACCAGTATCATCACTCTTAGATTCCTATATCTTTCAAAGCTATACTTTGACTTCAAAACTATGTTAGAACATCATATGTATTAACGATTACAATATGTGCTCAAACCCTTCGAAATTCCTGAAGACACTTCAACTAAGGAACAATCGAGATGATGATCCAACCACATGTTACCCACAGTTATACACCTGAAAAACTCTCAAAACCCAAGTCATAGTTCGACACGTATCCATGTTAGACCCTTTGGCATTTACTAGCTAAAATAACTTTTCAATTCCGTTTCAAAATAGATAGTTTTGTCACAGCTCCAGCAAGTCAACTTCGACTTCTCAATCCAAACAGTCTTATTATAACCTCGATAGATACGTTGCCCTTTCGCCAACGTTACCAGGGAATCGTTTATATTCACCACATTAGCAATAAACTTACCAACAACTTCACTGATCTTTGACTCTAAAAAAAAATCATTATAATTATCGAAACCCTATCATATACTCATTCGTACCTTATAACAAGAATTGCCATACCAATTATTGAGAATCAGCAATCAGTATTTTGAAATCTCGCAGCATGTCTACATCAACAATTACATATACACACAACGTCTACCTCCAAGACTTACATTCTTTGAATGAGAAATTTCTGAAAAACACCCTAAATTTCTGTAGACGACCTTAACAGTAAAAAGTTGGATGATAAAGGATAGTATATTAGCAAAGCTCAGAAAAAGAGAAGCTTTGGAACTGGAAAATGGATTGAGCAAAGTATGAAGGAGGCTGTGGACAAATCACAAAGGCTGAACCTGCCTTCAAAGAATCCAAATGATTCAGTACTTACTGAAGTCATTAACGAATACCTTGCTCCTGACTCTAAACCCCTGCGAACAATATCCTTCATCATCCTCTGATATTAGACATTCTAAGATATCATCGTATCTTTCATTATAAATATCATCCATACTTCTGAAGATATTTTTATAATTATTCTTATCTGAAATTATTTATCTCTTCTCGCTATCTGTATTATATCATAAAAGAAACTATTTTAGTTTTTAAATTTTGAAACATTCGAGTTTAAAATAGGAATATTCTTGAAGAAGTGTTGGGAGCTGAAGCATGAGTTAGTATAATATAATGACACTTGATCAATGTGATTATATTAAGTAATTCATGCTGAGTTTCTAAATGGAACATGATGATTCACAGATCATAACGTCATCATGTGCTATGTTACATGACTCTTGTATTCTCTTTGATCTCTAAATATCAAGAAAATATTTCTTGATGATTCGGCCTTTTCCGAGGTATTCTGGTAATTTGACAAGTCAAGATCGTGCCATTACAATTTCCTTCCTAGAACATTAACAATGTTCATTCCGAAATTTATATCTGCGAATTCTGGACCATTACAAGCGTTGCTTAATCGCAAGAAGAAGAAACGAAAGGACAAAGCTCCGAACTAGAAATGGGAGTATAAATCATAGCAAATAGAAGAGAGCATTAACTGTGGATGATAATGATTATAGAAGAAGCAAAGACTTTGAAATATAAGGGAAGATATAAAACCCAACAACAACCCAGAAATCACAAACCGTATATATCAATGCATATAGTAATATAAAGACACGGGAGAACTAAAAACACTATAAAACCAAGAGTATAGTAGAAGTAAATAGATTCTTCCGGAGGCAGATGAAAAAGAAGAGCGACAGATATGAAAGTGAGGAGTATATCAAGAATCAGCACTGGATGAAGCATATTGACAAATACTTTAAAATATGAGTTGAGAAGGTGTGAGTTGTAAGAAAACAAAGGAGGTGGATTTATAGTGAAATATCTGACAGAGAAATCAAAATGGATTATCACATTAATTCGAAGAGGAACATAATTTCCTTAATCGCTGAATAATCAAATCCAATATAGATTACAAAGATTTTCTTTTCGGAGATCAATCGTGATGACGTCAAAAGATACGAGGAATCACTATTATCTTATTTCATTCATTTACGATAACTTCACTCACACGCTTCAAGTAATCGAATTATTTTATCCATGCTTCTTGAACATGATAAAACTCTATAATTGTTATAATAACACTTTCATTGTTAGTCATGACGACCTCTATCAAATTTCGGGGACGAAATTTCTGTAACGGGTAGGTACTGTGACGACCCAGAAATTTCCGACCAAATTTAAACTTTAATCTTTATATTATTCCGACACGATAAGCAAAGTTTATTAAGTTAAATCTCAAGAATTTTAAACTGTGTTCATACATTCATTATAACCTCGACCAAATTCCGACGATTTACGAACCATTATATATAAATAGATATGTATATGTGTATATATATATATTATAACTTGAGAATATTAATAAAGTATTAAACGTATAATACTTTACACGAAAGTATTTGTTTCAATATGATTTTTGACGAAATTAAAAAAAAATATTAAATGATTGAATTATCAGAAACATTGAATTATGATTACAAGTCTCTGTTGAGAGGTCCACTATGATTTGAGAAAATCTATTCCTCTTAACGATATTCAGAATAATTTGTAAAGCTATTTATAAATAAAAACAAAAAGTGTCATTTACGAAAGTTAGACAAAAGTAGTGGTGAATTGGTTTTCATAATATTCTATTAATCTATTTTCAAGCGTACAAAGACGTTTTCAGTTTAAAAAGAACTTTATTATTAAAAACGTATATAACTTTTATAAATATCTAGAATCACTTTTAACAACTCATTACTTAACTAGTATAATAAATATAATGATATTTATATTTTATTTCATTAAATATATAACGATTTAAATTAATATTATATATATTTATACGCGTATTATTTATATATAGTTTTTATACTTTTACTATACTTTAACTTTACCTTTACTTTACTTTTACTTTACTTTAACTTTAATAATTCACTTTAATAATTCACTTTAATAATTCATACTTTAATAATCCACTTTAATAATTCATACTTTAATAATTCACTTTAATAATTCATACTTTAATAATTCACTTTAATAATTCATACTTTAATAATTCACTTTAATAATTCATACTTTAATAATTCACTTTAATAATTCACTTTAATAATTCAAAAATCTATTATAAATAGAATTCAATAGGTTTCATTATTTGATAGAAACTTAAAAATATATTTCTCTAAACTCTCTCAATCGATTTATATATATATATATATATATATATATATATATATATATATATATATATATATATATATTTATATTTATATATATTTGCTCTATATTATTTCAAGATATTATTAGTATACATAAAATATTACGACGGAGTGCTGTCCGAGTGATTTCAAAATAGTTTTTTTGAATGAGTCAAAGCTAAGGAAATTATGGGTTATAGCTATGGAGGTGATGGGTATGGTTCATGGATATGCTTGTGAGGTCAATCTAGTGTTTATCATCTCCGTTGCGTCTACGTACTTTCCTGCAATATTGAATCTCAATATTGATACGTTCGTGAATCCGAGGCCAACCTTGCACTTGTTAAATGACGTTATATGTATTTTTACTACGAAATACAGTATGGTGAGTTTCATTTGCTCCCTTTTTTATATATATTTTTGGGCTGAGAATACATGCGATGATTTATAAATGTTTTACGAAATAGGCACAAGTACTAAAACTAATTCTATGTGGGTTTAAACCAAAAATATACCCTTAGCTTGGTAACATTAAACTACTTGTCTATGTACGGTAGGCGTGAATCCTAAAGATAGATCTATTGGGCCTGACAAACCCCATCCTGACTATGGGATGCTTTAGTACTTCGAGGTTATTTTAAACACACCTGATCTGGTGTACTTCAGAGGTTAAAATATGAACGTTAAGGCTTGTTACCGGGTGCCTACAACTTATAGAATACTTTTATACACTTGCGAGTGTACATATATTTATAAACGGAAATCTTGTGGTCTATTAATATATTGAAATGATTGTTATGATAAACCTATGAACTCACCAACCTTTTGGTTGACACTTTAAAGCATGTTTATTCTCAGGTATTAAAGAAATCTTCCGTTGTGCATTAGCTCATTTTAAGGATATTACTTGGAGTCATTCATGGCATATTTTGAAAGACGTTGCATTCGAGTCATTGGGTTCATCAAGATTATTATTAAGCCAATTATAGTTGGATGTATTATGAAATGGTGTGCATGCCGTCAACTTTCTTTGTAAAGAAAGTTTGTCTTTTAAAAACGAATGCAATGTTTGTAAAATGTATCATATAGAGGTCAAATACCTCGCGATGTAATCAACTATTGTGAATCGTTTATAATGTATATGAACGGGTCCTTTCATCAATTCTAACTCGGGAGGTTCTTCAATTGAAGTCTTGCTCCGGTAATCTGCATCGCGTTCGAGTTCCTTGAACTCCTCCTCAGTCGGCTCATAGCCGTTTTCCATCAAGGTGGTCAAAATGTCCACCTCCTCAACCTGCAACTCTTCATCAATTTCAACCAATGAGCATTCTCCTGAACCCTGTAACTCTGGGAATTCCTGCAACAACTCAGAGTGGACATTCACAGTGTTAAGAAAATAGCATACATCATCGGTGTACGCAGGGTATTTTAAAGTATGGTCGATTGAAAAAGTTGCATGCAAATTATCTATCCGAAGGGTCAACTGTTGGCCATATACATCAATGATACACCTAACAGTATTTAAAAATGGCCGACCCAAAATCAGTGGAATTCTATCATCCACTTCCATATCTAACACCACGAAATCGGCCGAGAAAACCAACGACCCGGTCTTAACTAGCATATTCTCGATAATTCCACGAGGGAATTTAATAGAGCGGTCTGCTAGCTGAATAGCCATTCGTGTGGGTTTCAACTCCCCGGGGTCT
This sequence comes from Rutidosis leptorrhynchoides, assembly GCF_046630445.1. Taxonomy (NCBI): domain Eukaryota; kingdom Viridiplantae; phylum Streptophyta; class Magnoliopsida; order Asterales; family Asteraceae; genus Rutidosis; species Rutidosis leptorrhynchoides. The sequence goes on from NC_092335.1 coordinate 28,220,505, forward strand.
AGCTTCAAATAAATAGAATATGGCATTAAATTTATGCTAGCTCCCAAATCTGCCAACGCCCGCATACAATCCAAGTTACCCAATAAACAAGGAATGGTAAAACTTCCAGGATCCTCAAGCTTCTCTGGAAGCTTGTTTGCAACTACCGCTGAGCATGCGGCATTCAACCTTACTGAAGACACATTCTCTAGCTTCTTCCTGTTGGTCAGCAAGTCCTTAAGAAACCTTGCATACTTCGGCATACCTGCAATCACATCAATAAAAGGCAAATTAATGTTAACTTTTCTAATCAAGTCCATGAACTTGGACTTTTCTGCCTCCAGCTTCTCTAGTCTCTGCTTCCTCGGGAATGGGAGCGGTGGTTGATACTCTTTAACTACCGGTTTAGCAGCAACAGTTTCCGGTACCCTCACAACCTTCTCAATCACCTGTTCCGGCTCCTTATCCTTCTCCGGTTCACTAACAACTACCGGCTCACTATCCTTAACAAACGGCACTCGTAAATCATCCTCATCGGGCTTACTCGGTGAATCATATGCTAAACCATTGCGGGTAGTGATAGCATTAACGTGCCCATTCTTCGGGTTGTTATCGGTCTTACTCGGTAACTCCCCCGGTTTCCTCACATTATTCTGACTAGCAACCTGACCAATTTGTTTCTCTAGATTCTGAATCGCTGCTTGTTGATTTCGAAACATTTGGTCATTCTTCTCATTGTTCTGAGTAACAGTAGTAACAAGCTGAGTTTGAGATATCACAAGCTTCTCGATCATAGCTTCAAGGTTGGACTTTTTCTCTTCGGCTTGGGGTTTCTGAAAATACCCGGGAGCTTGCTGTTGATATCCTCCACTAGAACCTGGCTGAAACCTCGAACCTTGATTACCTTGAGGATTATAGGGATTATTTAAATTCCTATTAAACTGCGCAAGTCCCTGAAACTGATTGTTGTTCTGCTGACTAATATAAGCTATCTCTTCCTTCTGATTCATAGTCAAACCTGCATCACAATCTTTTGCCAGATGCAATCCCCCACAATACTTACAACCAACCTTCATACCATGAATATCCTTATTTATCTTCTCCAAATTCCTACCAAAGGAATCCAACTTAGCACTTATAGACCCAAAATTGTCATATGCACCATGGGTTTCGGTCTTCTTAACTGAAGCTGAATGGAATGACTCATGATCTTGATGCCATTCGTGAGAGTAAGCAGCTTGCTTTTCAATTATCTCTAGCTCCTCTTCTTCGGTCTTATCCATTAACGTACCACCTGCGGCTTGATCAATAGTCTGACGAGTAGGGATATCACAACCTTTGTAGAAAATCTGGACCTTCTGTAAATCATTCAACCCATGTTGCGGGCATGAGCGTAACAAAGTAGCAAAACGGTCCCAAGCATCAAACAATGTCTCACTGCTCTTTTATCTGAATTGAGAAATTTCTGCTTGAAGTCTAGCAGCTCGAGACGCAGGGAAAAACTTCGATAAAAACTTATCCTCCAAAGTCTCCCAAGAGGTAATCGTGCCCTCTGGTTGCTTATCTAACCATCTCTTGGCTTCTCCCTTAAGAGTCCAAGGAAAAAGCCTTGTCTTGACTGAAGTATCAGCAACCTCATGCAACTTAAATAAATTGCAAACATCATTAAAATTACGAAGATGCTCGTTAGCATCCTCAGTATCCTTGCCATAAAATCGGCAATCAGAAGAAATCAAATTCAGGATCGGCCCTGTAATTTGAAAAGGCTGAGTGATGTTCGGTTGAGTAATCGAATTGTCTTGGCCCCCTCGTGTGGCCTTTAACTTTTGTGCCATAGTCTGAGGACGAGGTGGTTGTTCTAGGTCCGCCATATCTTCAGTCTCGGAAAGATCTAAGGAAATGTAAGATTCTTCTTCTTCTCTGATTTTAGGTTGTGTATCGGGCACCACAGTCTCAGAACTGCTTCCCAAATTAATTATATTAGCACTTGAAGAAAAAGATGAATCCACTGTAGGCTGTTCGTGACTTAACGCTCTGAATAACTCTCTTTCGGGTTCTGCAAATGGTTGAAGAATCGGAGAATTAGAAGAACGCGTATGTGGCATGCACTACCTGTTACCTGCGAAATCACAACTAACAACTGATTAAACGCACCGATTCAACTAGAGAATAACGAAAAGAAATAATAAACTATAACTAAACTAAACTAAGAACAATTAGATAACAATCTTAATTTTCGACACAACTGTCCCCGGCAGCGGCGCCAAAAACTTGATGTGTAAAATCTAGTATATAATTTATCTCTGGAAAATGCCGGTTTAAAGATTACTACACACTAACGGACAGTGTACCCGATCGTGTAATAGTATAAAATTGGTAATTCCGAAATCGTTCCAAGGACAGTTTAAACGTGAGAATTAAGATTGTATTAATAAAAGTAAACTAAGTTAAACTATGAAAATCAAAAGAACGAGATAGTTTGTTTTGGTGGCTATTTAACGATTAGCCAAATCAAAGATTGATTAAAAGTAAAGACAATATTTTTGGGTTTTTAAGTTTAAATAAATCAAATAACAGACTCAACGGAAAATAAAGATAGTTTGAATTCAATAGATAAAAGAATGTTCGCCTAGATCTCCTATTCGCAGTGTTGGATGATTTGTTATTAAGCACTAGTTCTATTTATCAATGCATGCAATTACAGAGTCGGTTTACCCAGAGTTCTCTTTTAGCAAACACGTCAAACTAGGATTTATTGGCGTAGGGTTCCCTTTTACCAAAGACCTCTTTCGTTTGTGACTTAGTAACTAGCTAATTATAAGATTAAGATTTAATTGGTTACGCATTCACTCCACACAATTCACCCCTGCTTTGTTCAATCAATGTTACCCGGTTTACCCCCTTGGTCCAGTAAGCACCCAATCGGTTAAGACAAATCAATTGGAAATTAGATCACTAAATTAAAACAGGGTTCCCTTTGTTCAAACAAGATTCACTAATCAACCTAGTAACAATAATCAACACCCACAAGAATGGTTCTTAATTAAAACTCATAATTATCATGTATTAATTAATAAAACTACAAAGTATCATCCAAACACATGCAAATATTCAATCTAGACAAACATTAAAAGTTTAGCCAAAAATCATGGCTAGAACAAAAATCACAATCAAAGTAATAGAAGAATTCATTGTTTTAAACAAAGAAATTAACCTAATTAATGATTGAATCTTGAACGATAAACGGATCGAGACTTGTTTCCGGAATGATTGATGTGTTAGAATGACCTTGAGAAGCCCCAAAAATCGCCTAAGTTCGTCAAAAAGCTGCTGGAAATTGTCTGGATGCGAAAGTGATAAATTAGGGTAATTTTCGGCTTTAAATAGGTGCCAAACTGAACCCGGATAAAATCTCGCGCGGCCCGCCATCAATCCGCGCGGCGCGCCAAATAGCTGCGTGGCGCGCCACTCTCTGATAAACTGAAAATCAGGCTTTTTTAAAATGCTCGAACTGAATTTTATGCCTAATGGCGCGGCGCGCGCCCTTTTGGAGCGGCGCTCCATACCCCATTTGCTGAAACTGAGCTGAAAACTTGCTAAAATCACCCAAAACTCGAATCGGACCAAACCCTTTCACTCGTTTGCATAGAAAATCATCCAAAACCATCAAATAACTTCAAATTTAACCTTCTTAGTCTTGGAACTCAAACTTTCACAACTTTCACCGAAATAACTCCAAATCGTATCCAAAAAGGACCAAAATATACCCGATATCGCTAAGGAAATCGCATATTAAATATGCGATATCACCCACTTAATCATTGGAGACAAGAAGAAGGTGATCCCTTCCATCCACAACATTCCCCTCTTGGCGACGAACCTGAAGCACTTACCGGCGAACCTGTCCGAAACACCATCTTCTCTCTCATTTCCAGAGTATCTCATCATGATTATATACTATCTCAAATTCTAGATCTCATTCATCCGCTCGTCCGAACCGCCAACCATCCCGGTGTAATAGTAGAAGTCAACGAGCTTCGCGCTCGGGTAGTGGCTTTAGAGAATATGGTGCAAAGGTTACAAGCACCAGCAGCATCACCGGCATCAACTGTACCACCATCAACAACATCAACAGTACCATTACCACCACCAACAACAACATCCGCATCCCACACCTCAACATCACAATCCATACCTAGAACATCAACGTCATACGTACCATAGATACCAAGGAGTACCAACAACAATAACCGATGAAGTATTTATTCATAACTTCATTGGAGAAACATTCTGCGGCGATTATGTAATCTCTAAAGTCTTAGAGATTATCTATTCTAGCCTTAACCATAAATCAGATGAGTGGACCGAAATGATAGAAGGAAGAGTAGAAACCCTGATAGGATGGTGCGCAATTTACAAGTTGGACTTGTTATACAAGCAACATCACCAGCGTCGTCAGTACCATCAGCATCGACAGCACCAGCATCACCATCAGTATCGCCAACACCAACAACATCTGTAGCATATCAAGCTCTGCCAGTTCCATAACCACCGACATCATCATAAATCAACAACGAGTATATCGTATCAATGAGTTATGGAGTATTAACTCATTTTCTCTGAAGAATTTATATGTATATTTTATATATATGAATTTTTAAACTACAAACTATCTTTTTGTACTAAGCTATTACTTATGAATTTTAAAGGGTAGATACTACTCGGTTAAATTCATATTACTAATATGCTATAATCCTTCGATTAATGACTTAACTATCATTAACCACAATCTATGTTTCAACTCAATGAATTCCATTTCATAATAAATTATGTGTATTATTCAATTACATGTTTGATTTTACACTTTCGATATACTCGAAATTTTCTAGAAAACATCATTCGTACCTTGCAAAGTTAGCAAGAGTTCTATGAGCATCAACATGATTCGATGAGGAAATATCAATAAGAATAAATAATAAAGTATTGATCACAGTAGTGAAATACTCTGTGAAGATTATGTAATCTCTAATGTTAGAGATTATTCACTTCTGGTTCCAGCTGAAAATCAAATGACTTTAATTTAATATTAACTCATTAAATCTGTATCACATCTGAAGAAAATATATATTTTCATAAAGACTGTAATAAAAATTCTCCTGTACAAAATATTACTTGTGAAACTTTTAACGGGTAGGTAATACCCGGAAAATATATAAATTCACAATTAATATGTTACATTCTTCAATTTTGATTCAGCAATCATCAACTATACTCACTACTTTCACAACAATATACATTCTTTAATAAAAATCAAAACAACCATACTCACTCAAATCCAATTTCATATTCTGATTTTAACATATCAGAATCCAAGTCGAGATATAACCGATATCATCACTCTTAGATCCCTACAGCTTTTAAAACTATACTTTGAATTCATACTTCTCTAGAACATCACTTTTATTCATAAAATCCAGATAGATACTTGTATCATTCAAGATTCTCGATGATTTCATCATACATATATTAACAAAGACAATCTGCGTTTAAACCCTTCAAAACTCCTGTAGATACCTCAAATAATAAACAATCGAGATGATGATCCAACCACATGTTATCCACAGTAATGCACCTGGAAAACTCTTGAAACGTGAGTAGAAGTCTAAAACGAATTTATGATCCTTTGTCATTGTTATTACTGAAAATAACTTTGCAATCCCTTTCCAAATTAGCCAATTTTGTTACACCTCCAGAAAATCAACTTTGACTTTTCATTTCGGATTAACCTTATTGTAACCTTGATATATAAGATGCCCTTTTCGTCGTCACCGGGGAACCGTTTATATCCCACCACATTAGCAGTAAACTTACCAGCAACTTCATTACTCATTGGCTTAAGTCTCTCCGAAAAACTATTATATTTATTCATTAAAACCCTATCATATACTCATCCGCATCTTGTAACAAGAATTGCCATACCAATTATCGAGAATTAGCAATCAGTATTTTGAATCTCTCAGCGTTACTACATCAACAGTTATATGTATACATATAACATTTATCTATCAGAATTATGATCTTCCATTCTGAAATTCTGAAAAGCATCCAGTCTACGAATCAATACTCTGAATTCTGAAAAAGCTGAATGAAGCAGCAAAAACTGTAAACGACCTTAACAGTCGAAGGTATGATGATAAAGAATAGTGTGTTGGTAAAGCTAGAAAAAATTTGGTATTGAAAAACGGATTGAGCAAACCATGAAGGAGGCTGTGGACAAATCAAAAAGACTAAACCTGCCTTCAAAGAATCCAAATAATTCAGTATCTGCTGAAGCAATTAACGAATACCTTGCTCCTGACTCTAAATCTTTACGGACAAATCTTTTTCATCATCCTTCGATATTAGAAATTCTAAGATATCATCGTATCTTTCATTATAAATATCTTCGATATTTCTGAAGATATCTTCATAACTATTCTTATCTAAAATCAATAATCTCTTCGCGCTATCTGTATTATATCATAAAGGAAACTGTTTTAGTTTCTAAATTCTAAAAAATTCGAATTTAAAATATGAATGTTATTGAAGTAGTGTTGGAAACTGAAGCATGAGTTAGTATAATATAATGACACTTGATCAACGTGATTATATTACAGTAAGTCATGCTGAGTTTTTAATGGAACGTGATGATTCACAGATCATAATGTCATCATGTGCCATGTTACACGCCTCTTACATTCTATCTAATATATAAACATATCAAGAACATAATTTCTTGATAGTTCTATCTTTTCCCTTGTATTCTAGTAATTTAACCAATCAAGATCGTGCTATTACAATTTCTCTCTTAGAACATTAGTCATGTTCATTCGAAACTCCATACCTACGAATTTTGGACCATTACTTGCGAAGAGAAAACAAAAGCATGAAGCTCCGAAATAGAAATGGGAGTATAAATCGCAGCAAATAGGAGAAAGCATTAACTGTAGATGTCAATGATTATAGAAAGATAGAAGCAGGGACTCCGAAATATAAGGGAAAATATAAAACCCAACAACAACCCAAAAACTACAAACCGTGTATATCGATGCATATAGCAATATAAAGACACGGGAGAACTAAAAACACTACAAAACCAAGAGTATAGTAGAAGTAAATAGATTCTTCCGGCGGCAGATGAAAAAAAAGAATGACAGATATGAAAGTTAGGAGTATATCAAAAATCAGAATTGGATGGAGCATATTGACGAATGCTTTAAAGTATGAATTAAGGGAGAAAGAATAGGAGGTGTGAGGTGTGGAAATAAGGAAGCGAATGTAGTGACCCGGACTTTTCCATGTTTATATATTAAATGAAATTGATATTTACATGATTAAATGTTTCCAACATGTTAAGCAATCAAACTTGTTAAGACTTGATTAATTGAAATGAGTTTATGTAGACGATTGACCACCTAAATTGACCGGCGATTCACGAACGTTAAAACTTGTAAAAATGACATGATATATATATATATATATATGTATGTATATATATATATATATATATATATATATATATATATATATATATATATATATATATATATATATATAACATGAGATTATGATAAGTAAGTATCTCACTAAGTATATTAACAATGAGTTATATACATAAAAATGAGACTATTGAATAAAGAAACTCGAAACGATATATATAACGATTATCGTTATAACAACGTTTTAATTAAAATAAATACATATGTATTGTATTAAGATATGAACACACTATGTTTAAAATGATAAAATGATAATTAATATATCATTAAGTGTATTAACAATGAACTACACAAGTAAGATGAGACTACTAACTTAAGGATTTCGAAACAATATATATATATATATATATATATATATATATATATATATATATATATATATATATATATATATATGTAACGATTATCGTTGTAATAGTATTTTACACATATATATATATATGATATTAAGATATATTAATACACCATGTTAACATGTTAACATAAAAATTTAACATCTCATTTAAGTGTAATAACAATGGATAAATTACATTTAACAAGATCGTTAACTTACAGGTTTCAAAACAAAACTTACATGTAACGACTAACGATGACTTAACGACTAGTTAAATGTATATACATGTAGTGTATTAAGATGTATTAATACACTTTTGGGAGATTTCAAGACACATATCAAAACACTCATACTTATCAAAGTTGGTCACAATTACATTCTCATTCATTTTCATCAACAATTCTACTCGTATGCACCCGTATTCGTACTCGTACAATCCACAGCTTCTAGATGTATTTACTATTAGTATATACACTTCAATGATCAGCTCTTAGCAGCCCTTGTGAGTCACCAACACATGTGGGAACCATCATTTAACATCTAGCATGAAATATCTCACAAAATTACAAACTAATGAAGACTATATGGAGATGCCAAGTTCACGTGAATGAGCACCATCACAAACACATTCACTTTGCAAATTTTCTTGAATCAAATCACTCTCTCTCTCAAGTTTTCTCTAATTTTTCTAAGTGTTCTTCAGCCTTTCCTTCATAATCTAGGTCAATCTAGCTCAATCTAGTTAACCTAGATCAACATACAAAACAACTACTCAAGAACACACCAAGAACACTTTTAAGTTTGCAAGTCTACTTTCAAGCTTTCTAATCCATTCCAAGTAATCATATAAGATCAAGAAACCTTTGTTACTTATAGTAGGTTATCTTTCTAATTCAAGATAATACTCATATTCAAATTTTGATTCAATTTCTATAACTATAACAATCTTATTTCGAGTGGAAATCTTACTTGAACTTGTTTTCGTGTCATGATTCTACTTCAAGAACTTTCAAGCCATCCAAGAATCCTTTGAAGCTAGATCAATTTTTGTCACTTCCAGTAGGTTTACCTACTAAAACCGAGTTACTATGATGTTCATAACATCATTCGATTCATATATATATATAACTATCTTATTCGAAGATTTAAACTTGTAATCACTAGAACATAGTTTAGTTAATTTTAAACTTGTTCGCAAACAAAGTTAATCCTTCTAACTTAACTTTTAAAATCAACTAAACACATATTCTATATCTATATGATATGCTAACTTAATGATTTAAAACCTGAAAACACGAAGAACACCGTAAAACCAGACATACGCCGCCGTAGTGAAACCGGGGGCTGTTTTGGGATGGATAATTAAAAACTATGATAAACTTTGATTTAAAAGTTGATCTTCTGGAAAAATAATTTTTCTTATGAACATGAAACTATATCCAAAAATCATGGTTAAACTCAAAGTGGAAGTATGTTTTCTAAAATGGTCATCTAGACGTCGCTCTTTCGACTGAAATGACTACCTCTTACAAAAATGACTACCTCTTACAAAAATGACTTGTAACTTGTATTTCCGACTATAAACTTATAATTTTTCTGTTTTGTTTTATAAATTTCAGTTCATTATGAAACCATAGCAACTTGATTCACTCAAAACAAATTTAAAACGAAGAAGTTATGGGTAAAACAAAATTGGATAAATTTGCTTGTTGTAGCTACGTAAAATTTGTAACAAATCTACACTAATCATAACTTAACTAACTTATATTGTATTATACATGTATTCTAACATATATTATGTAATCATGATAGATCCTAGACACGTATACAATGTTTTGACATATCATATCGACGTCATCTATATATATTATTTGGAACAACCATAGACACTCTATATGCGGTAATGATCGAGTTAGCTATACAGGGTTGAGGTTGATTCCAAAATAATATATATACTTTGAGTTGTGATCGAGCCTGAGACTTGTATACACTGGGTCGTGGATTGATTCGAGAAATTATATTGATTTATTTCTGTACTACTAACTGTGGACAAATAATTGTGGACTGCAATGTTGGACTGTCAACTTAACAAACTTAAATCGTTAAAAAGTAATAAAATATGGTATGAATATATTTCGATCATACTTTGATATATATGTATATATTTGTTATAGGTTCGTTAATCGACCAGTGGCCAAGTGTTAATTTTCCGACAAAGGGAAAATCTGTGAAAGTGAGTTATAGTCCCACTTTTAATATATCTTTTTGGGATGAGAATACATGCAGTTTATAAATGTTTTGCAAAATAGGCACAAGTAATGGAAACTACATTCTATGTTGAATTGCTATACCGGATATCGCCCTTGTTGAACTTGGTAACCCATGAATTAGTGTTTATTATAATTGCCACTAATTGACGCGAATCCTAAAGGTAGATCTACGGGCTTTGACATGCCCCATTTAGAGATTTTGAACTGCTTTAGTACTTCGATTTTTCTCTACAGGCGAGTGGTTCTGTTTGGGGATATTCTAGATGCATTTTGTTAATGTCGGTTACCAGGTGTTCAAGCATATGAATGATTTTTATACAGCTGGTTGTTTATGAGAAATGAAATCTTGTGGCCTATTATTATGATTTGATAAATATATAGGTTAAACCTATAACTCACCAACATTTTTGTTGACAATTAAAACATGTTTATTCTCAGTTGATTATTAAGAGATTCTGCTGTTGCATGCTAAATAAAGACAGGATTTGGAGTCTGCATGCTTGTATGATATTGTTTAAAACTGCATTCGAAGAACTTAAATCGTTGTGTAATATTATTGTAAACCATTATGTAATGGTCGTAAGTAAACGCTATTTAGATTATCATTATTTGATAATCTTCGTAATATTTTTAAACCTTTATCAATAAAATAAAGTTATGGTTGTTTTAAAAATTGAATGCTGTCTTTGAAAAATGTCTCATATAGAGGTCAAAACCTCGCAACGAAATCAATTAATATGAAACGCTTATAATCAATATGAACGGGAAATTTCAGTTGGTATCAGAGCGTTGGTCTTAGAGAACCAGAAAATTTTATTAGTGTGTCTTATCGAGTTTGTTAGGATGCATTAGTGAGTCTGGACTTCGACTGTGTTTTTTTTAAAAATGATTGCTTAACACTTTTTGTTGGAAACTACATATTGTTAACATGTAAATATTATGTGATATATTAATCTCTTAACGTGTTTGATATTGTGTGATAGATGTCTACCTCTAGTACAAATCACATCGACTTACCTAATAATAATGAAGATTCGAATATATTTTGGGAAGATTCACAAACTCCCGAAGAGGAACCGGAAGAAGAGGAACCGGAAGATGAGGAACCGGAAGAAGAGGAACCGGAAGAAGAGGAACCGGAAGAAGAGGTTCCGAAGGAGAAAATATTAGGAACCACAAAAAAATAGATAAATAAAAGAAAATCCTCAACCAATGGACCAAAGTTAAAAATGGTCAATGGTGTTTCCGCCAAGGAAGCAAAATATTGGGAAAACAACCAATTTTCTGATGAATCGGATCCCGATGAGGATTCCGATGATGTTATAGATATTAACCAGGCTCAATTTAATAAAGCAAAAGAAAACAACAAGGGAAAAGGCATCAAAATAGAGAAACCTGATTCCAATCCCGATGAACTTTATGTGTATCGTAAACACCCGTATTTCTTAAATATTAACTATAACCCGGGGACATCTAAGCCACCAGGTTTTTCTAAACCATTTATGAAAATGACGGCTCGTATTAGAGGAACACCATATATCCCTAGGAAGTTAGCAAAACGAACCAAGTCCGAAAAAGAAGAAACGAGTGAGTCGGAATAAAGAGTTGTAATCATGTTGTGTAATATATGTATTGTAGTGTGTTTGTACTTTTATGTTATATGTAAAAATTGCTTGTAATGTTTGCTAATTATCTGTTACGAATCTAATCTTCGTCTATTTTACAGTATAAAAACACAAAATGGATGTAAAGGATAGACGACCAAATATTTTAGAAGACCTACCAGGGGATATGATTGATGAAATCTTGTCTAAAGTTTGTCAGAATTCATCGGCACAATTATTTACGGCGAAATTAGTTTGTCGAATGTTTGAAAGACATTTCAGGCATGCCTTAGTTTATAAAAGGCTTTCCTTTGAAAGATGGGGTATATCACATTGGGGAGACCTTAAGTTACGCCTTGTTTTCTTTAAAGCATTAATTACGGGGAACCCAAATGCAATTTTACGCTACGGGTTGAGAGCCTATTTTGACTCCACATATCCTAATATAGGACTTCGTTCTTTAGAAAAAGCTTCCAACATACAACTTAAGGAAGCATGTTATGTTTACGGGCTAGTGATGTTCGCTTCTCACCAAATTGAGAAAAAGAACATCGGATTACAACTGTTAAATAAAACATTCCCACAAGTGATGGATTCAGTAGATGGGGTGAGAGACAAGGTTTTTAGATTGTTACGGGGCTGTTGGGCATTACGTAAGCCTCGTCCTTTTGACGATATTACAACATGCTGCCTAGCCAACGGCCATAACGGTTATTCTCCACAAGACCAAGGATGGGAAATAATATTAGTAAAACCATAATGCATGACTTGTTTCTGGACTTATGAATTACGTGTCTTTATTCTCTTTGCTGAACGACTTGCGTATTAACTAGAATTGTCTTCACAACTGCCTTGTATCAAAGTTATTGTGTGCCATATTTCATGCTATATGTAAAATAGCAGTATTGTAAGTTTGTAAAATATTGTATGAAAGTTTGAACGCGAAATATTATTGTAATCAGTTTTTCATATAGAATTGTAGTAGTTGAATTGTATATTAGCTACTAAGTATGAACTTAACGGGTAGGTATTACCCGAATTAAAACTTATAAAACGCTAATATGAAGAAAAAACTTTTATAAATGAGTTCATATTATGCTACGAAATACTATTGACTACTCTTAATATTCTATGTGATTAACTTGATTCTTTTGACTATTTTTGAAGGAAATGGCACCGACGACTCGTCATAACTTGAACATGAACGAGGAAGACTTATGTGTTTTCCTTGCAGCAAACATAGCCGCAGTACAGGCTGCGATGCACAACAACAATAATATTGAATCCAGCAATGGAAATAACGCCACCAGAAATTGTGTAGGATGCTCCTACAAAGAATTCACTGCCTGCAAACCTTTAGAATTTGATAGAACCGAAGGACCAATCAGATTGAAACGGTAGACCGAGAAGGTCAAATCGGTGTTTGCCATAAGTAAGTGTACTGAAGGTGACAAGGTGAAGGACGCTACACATACCTTCACAGGTACTGCGTTAACATGGTGGAACACTTATCTCGAGCAGGTGGGACAAGATACTGCTTACGCACTACCGTGGTCAGCATTCAAACACATGATGACTGAGCAGTACCGTCCCAGAAACGAGGTCAATAAGCTCAAAGTAGAGCTTAGAGGATTACGAGCACAAGGATTCGATATTACCACGTACGAACGACGATTCACAGAGTTGTGCCTATTGTGTCCGGGAGCGTTCGAAGATGAAGAAGAAAAGATTGACGCGTTTGTAAAAGGGTTACCAGAAAGGATTCAAAAATATGTGAGTTCACACGAACCCGCCTCCATACAAAAGGCAAGTCGAATGGCTCATAAACTCATAAATCAGATTGAGGGAAGAATTAAAGAACAGGCGGCCGAAGAAGCCAACACGAAACAAGTCAAGAGGAAGTGGGAAGAAAACAGTGACAAGAGTCACCAATACAACAAAAACAACAATTACAACCACAATCGCAACAACTATCCCAACAACCGCAATATCAATCGCAACAACAACAATCACAATCCCAACAATAACTACAACAAACGTCCCAACAACAATAACTACAACAAACGCCCCAATAACAACAACAACCATAACAATAATCCCAACAACAATTTCAATAACAACAACGGTAACAACAATCAGAAGACTCAATGCAGAAGGTGTGACGAATACCATCCGGATAAGTACTGTGTTGTAGTGTGTACCAAGTGTAACAGACCCGGTCATGGTGCAACAAAATGTGACATCTATGGACCGACAACCTATAAAAATAATAAAAAAAAATAATTCTATTGTTTGTTACGGATGCGGAAAACTGAGCCATTTCAGCAAAGCATGCCCAAACCAAGGGAGTAATAATGGGCAAGGCCGTGGAAGAGTCTTTAACATTAATGCGGTTGAAGCGCAGGAAGACCCAGAGCTTGTTACGGGTACGTTTCTTATTGACGATAAATCTGCTTATGTTTTATTTGATTCGGGTGCGGATAGAAGCTATATGAGTAGAGATTTTTGGGCTAAATTAAATTGTCCATTAACGCCTTTGGATAATAAATTTTTACTAACGGTAAATTAATTACAGCAGATAAAATATGTCGGGATCGAGAAATTAAACTGGTTAACGAAACGTTTAAGATTGATTTGATACCAGTAGAGTTAGGGAGTTTTGATGTGATAATTGGCATGGACTGGTTGAAAGAGGTGAAAGTAGAGATCGTTTGTTACAAAAATGCGATACGCATTGTGCGCGAGAAGAGAAAACCCTTAATGGTGTACGGAGAGAAGAGCAACGCGAAGCTAAATCTTATTAGTAATTTGAAGGCACAAAAACTAATAAGAAAAGGTTGCTATGCCGTTCTAGCACACATCGAAGAAGTCAAACCCGAAGAAAAATATCAATGATGTTCCCGTCGCAAAAGAATTTCCCGATGTATTTCTGAAAGAATTATCGGGACTACCTCCACACCGATCCGTTGAATTTTAAATAGATCTTGTACCAGTACTGCACCAATAGCTCGTGCTCCATACAGACTCGCACCCAGCGAAATGAAGGAATTACAGAGTTAATTACTAGAACTTTTAGAGCGTGGTTTCATTCGACCAAGTACATCACCGTGGGGAGCTCCTGTTTTGTTTATCAAAAAGAAAGATGGTACATTCAGGTTGTGTATCGATTACCGAGAGTTGAACAAACTTACCATCAAGAACCGTTATCCACTACCGAGAATCGACGACTTATTTGATCAACTACAAGGCTCGTCAGTTTATTCGAAGATTAATTTAGGTTCTAGGTATCATCAAATGCGGGTGAAGGAGGATGATATTCCAAAGACTGCTTTTAGAACGCGTTACGGTCATTACGAGTTTATAGTTATGCCGTTTGGTTTGACTAACACACCAGCTGTGTTCATGGACCTCATGAACTGAGTGTGTGGGTCATATCTTGACAAGTTTGTCATTGTTTTCATCGATGACATACTTATTTACTCAAAGAATGATTAAGAGCACGAAGAACATTTAAGAAAAGTGCTAGAATTGTTGAGGAAGGAAAAACTGTACGCTAAGTTTTCAAAGTGTGCATTTTGGCTGGAAGAAGTTCAATTCCTCGGTCACGTAGTGAACAAAGAAGGTATTCAGGTTGATCCGGCAAAGATTGAAACCGTTGAAAACTGAGAGACCCCGAAAACTCCGAAACATATACGCCAATTTTTAGGATTGGCTGGTTACTACAGAAGATTCATCTAAGATTTTTCCAAAATAGCAAAACCCTTGACTGCATTAACGCATAAAGGGAAGAAATTTGAATGGAAGGATAAGCAAGAGAAAGCGTTTCAATTATTAAAGAAAAAGTTAACTACAGCACCTATATTGTCATTGCCTTAAGGGAATGATGATTTTGTGATTTATTGTGACGCATCAAAGCAAGGTATCAGGTGTGTATTAATGTAACGAACGAAGGTAATTGCTTATGCGTCCAGACAATTGAAGATTCACGATCAAAATTATACGACTCACGATTTGGAATTGGGTGTTGTTGTTTTTGCATTAAAGAATTGGAGACATTACTTATATGGGGTCGAAAGTATAATATATACCGACCACAAAAGTCTCCAACATATATTTGATCAGAAACAACTGAACATGAGGCAGCGTAGGTGGATTGAATTGTTGAATGATTACGACTTTGAGATTCGTTACCACCCGGGGAAGGCAAATGTGGTAGCCGGCGCCTTGAGCAGAAAGGACAGGGAACCTATTCGAGTAAAAGCTATGAATATAATTATTCGTACTAACCTTACTACTCAAATAAAGGAGGCACAGAAGGGAGTTTTAAAAGAAGGAAAGTTGAAGAATGAAATACCCAAAGGATTGGAGAAACATCTTAATATTCGGGAAGATGGAACCCGGTATAGGGCTGAAAGAATTTGGGTACCAAAGTTTGGAGATGTGATAGAAATGGTACTTGGGGAAGCACATAAAACCAGATACTCAATACATCCCGAAGCGGGAAAGATGTACAAAGATCTCAAGAAACACTTTTGGTGGCCGGGTACGAAAGACGATATTGCTAGATATGTAGGAGAATGTTTGACGTGTTCTAAGGTCAAAGCTGAACATCAGAAACCATCAGGTCTACTTCAACAACCAGAAATCCCGAAATGGAAATGGGAAAACATTACCATGGATTTCATTACTAAATTGCCAAAGACAGCAAGTGGTTATGACACTATTTGGGTAATAGTCGATCGTCTCACCAAGTCAGCACACTTTCTGCCAATGCGAGAAGATGATAAAATGGAAAAGTTGATGCGATTATACTTGAAGGAAGTTGTCTCCAGACATGGAATACCAATCTCTATTATCTCTGATAGGGATGACAGATTTGTTTCAAGGTTTTGGCAGACATTACAACAAGCATTGGGAACTCGTCTAGATATGAGTACTGCCTATCATCCACAAACTGATGGGCAAAGTGAAAGGACGATACAGACCCTTGAAGATATGCTACGAGCATGTGTTATTGATTTTGAAAACAGTTAGGATCGACATCTACCGTTAGCAGAATTTTCCTACAACAACAGTTACCATTCGAGTATTGAGATGGCGCCGTTTGAGGCACTTTATGGTAGAAAGTGCCGGTCTCCAATTTGTTGGAGTGAAGTGGGGGATAGACAGATTACGGGTCCAGAAATTATCTAAGAAACCACAAGGAAAATCATTCAAATTCAACAACGGTTGAAAACCGCCTAAAGTCGACAAAAGAGCTACACGGACATTAAAAGAAAAGATATAGAATTTGAAATTGGAGAGATGGTCATGCTTATGGTGAAAGGACCCGTCCTAATCCATCTGGATGACATCTTCAACATCTGGTTACACCGCGAGGTACTTGACCTCTATATGATACATTTTACAAATATTGCATTTGTTTATAAAAGACAACTTTCATTACATTGAAAGTTGACGGCATGCATACCATTTCATAATATATCCAACTATAATTGACTTAATAATAATTTTGATGAACTCAACGACTCGAATGCAACGTATTTTGAAATATGTCATGAATGACTCCAAGTAATATCTCTAAAATGAGCAAATGCACAGCGGAAGATTTCTTTCATACCTGAGAATAAACATGCTGAAAAGTGTCAACCAAAAGGTTGGTGAGTTTATTAGTTTATCATAAATATTCATTTCCATCATTTTTATAGACCACAAGATTTCATTTTTCAAATAATATGCCGATCTGTTCACGGCTAAAATTCATTCATATGGATTGAACACCTGATAATCGACAATCACTAGATGCATATAGAATATCCCTATCATTCCAGGACATCCTTCGAACATGATAAATTTCGAAGTACTAAAGCATCCGGTACTTTGGATGGGGCTCGTTGGGCCCGATAGATCTATCTTTAGAATTCGCGTTAATTAGGGGTCATTTCCGTTACCTAATTCTTAGATTACCAGGCTAAAAGGGGCATATTCGGCTTCGATCCATTCAACCATATAATGTAGTTTTAATTACTTGTGTCTATTTCGTCAAATATTTATAAAAGCGCATGTATTCTCAGTCCCAAAAATATATATTACAAAAGCATTTAAAAAGGGAGTAATGAAACTCACGATCCAATATTTTGTAGTAAAAATATTCACACGGCGAAACTGAATAATGCAGGGTTGACCTCGGATTCACGAACCTATTATTCAATCATGTGTATTAATACCTGTAATGGTAATCGAATAAATATATATATTATTAGTGATTTTATTTGTTATTTTATATCATGTGTTTTATTAATAACTTAATTAGATATATTTATCCTTATATAGATAATTAACATTTATTACAAAAGTATTAATATGCTTAGGTTTTATGTCATAAATATATTTTTATATAGAAAATCTCATTTGATATATTAATTTAATAGTACTAATAATAATAATGATAAAAATAATAATACCAGGGTTAGAAATAATAATAAAAATGATACTAAAATAATAATGATAAAAATAATGATAATTCTATTAATAATAATGATAATTTTGATAAAAATTAGTTTCAACAATTATACTACTTACATTAAAATGATGATAATAATAATAATAATAATAATAATAATAATAATAATAATAATAATAATAATAATAATAATAATAATAATAATAATAATAAAAATAATAATAAAAATGAGTAATAAGTAAACTACCTCAAAGAAGTAGTCTTAAAAAAAATGCCCAAGCCCGGGTTTGAACCTCCGACCTCCTGCTAACCCGTTAACGCTTTAACCATCCAGCCTTTTTTATTTTTCTGATCTATATACGAACCTATTTCTTTTTAACATATAATCTGTGTTCATCCTCTTCCTTAAAAATCAAAACCCATTTACAACTTCATCATCCTAATTCGATCTATCTATCATCTATATCATTATCAATCATCATCCTACATACTAAACTAATCATCATCATAATTGTAATCATTATTATCGAATCATCATGTACTATTGTTATCAACATCATCCCATCATTATATCATCTTATTTTTATTATCATTCTCACATCATGATCGTAATCTATAATCGTAATCATACTCATATCCATAGTATTAACATCAACCGTAATTATGATCATGTATTCATTAGTAAAACACCAACAGAAAATAAGAACTGATGCATTTGCAAGTCTTGGCCCATATTTCTTTCGGCCCAAATGTAGTTTCATAAGCCCAACATAATTTCATGAGCCCAAGTTTCTTATTTGGATTCAATGGATTTAGAAAGCCCAACAGATAATGGATCTATAAGCCTAGTTCGAATAGCGGCTTTTAAAATAGAATCAGAATAAATATGGTGGGGAACAAGCCTTCACTTTAGTCGCTAATCTCCATCCTAGTCACGATATCACTATCATTTATTATATTATTCTTATCAACTATCATTCTTATTGACTAAAAGTAACCAAGGAAATGGGGTTTAACAGCGATCAATACTAGTTATCAGTAGCCATCGAAACAGAAACAAAACGTGCAACTGCAGTAGCAGTTTAATAGGGTGATTAAGTGGGTATCGAAATTTGTGGTGTTTGAATTATAAGAAGAAACAGAAGGACGACTTGTAGTAGCAGTGAATTGGTTGTAGTGTTGGTGTTTGAGTGGTCTTCGACTAGAAAAAAAGAAAATTAACCTTGTAAATGTTCCATGGCTATAATGGTGTTATTGGTGGTGACGTGTTTAGACAGGAAACAAAAGTATAACTCAGCAACAAGGATGGTGGGAGTGGTGATGTTACAATATTAAGTTTAAGATAGAGAGAGAGAGAGAGAGAGAGAGAGAGAGAGAGAAGAAGAGGGATAGACTGAGATGGTGGTTTGGTTGTGATTTGATCACAATAAAAAGAAAGAGAATAGCATGGTGATGGAGGTGGTATAATGATGGCAAATGGGTGTGTTTGAAGATCATGAGGGTGGTGGTTCGTTGATTGTAAGAACCAAAGATGTGATGGAGATGGGGGCAGTAGTGGTGATATGAGAATGATACTAGACAAGAAAAAAAGAAACAAATAGGTAGTTTCAAGTGGGTTTCATTTATATACTCAATGTTGGTGGTGTCTCGATGGTGGTTAAGAGTGTTCGATGGTGGTTCGTTTGGTATGGTGGAGGTTGATTATAGATGATTGTGAGTTTGGTTCGAAGGTGCTTATTCATCAACTAAATGTGGTGATGAAGTTTGGTTTCGACAGGAAAACAAGAAAAAGAAGGAAGGTGATGGGTTCTATGGTGGTGATGGTTGTGATGGTCATGATGGTTGTAATGGTGGTTGTATGGTGACTCGACAGAGAAAAATAGAAAGATGGTTGCATTTGTGGGTTTGAAATGAAGGTGGTGATGGTTTAAATCTTCCAAGTATTATGTGTATATACACATATGTTTATAGAAAAGGTGATAACTTGAAATCAATAGAGATAGATAGATTCGGTGGAGATTAATGTATGTGCATAACATATAAACACAGTAATTCAATCAACAACAGTGTTGGGAAATAAGATTGCAAGATTTGTGGTTTGTCAAAAACAAAAATAGTGACAATATTTCAATTATAAGACGTGTTTTATTGAAAAGAAAAACAGTTCAGCAGCCTCTTATTGTCTTCTCCTACCGACACATTTTCACGGAATAGTGTATCGTACTCCGTTGTCAGTTGGTGGTGAATAAAAGTGTTTAGAAAAATTTCATATTTTTAAATTAACTATATTTATTTATTTTGGTCATTACGGTATAAAATTCGGTCATTAATTATTAAATAAAAATTACATTAATTATTCACTCCCAATCTCAAGTAAAATATAAATAGTTTTAAAATTTAATAAATAGTTCCTAAATACATTTTTACTAAGCCTATAAATTATAAAACCCATTTTCGAATCACCGTTTATTTTAAAATCACATAAGTTCCTTTTTAACTCGTTTACTAATTATCGAATGACAATTGAGCGTTACCGTCGTTATCTAAATAACTTCGAAATCACAAAATATATATTCTATATACTTTATTTATATATATATATATATATATATATATATATATATATATATATATATATATATATACTCATTAAATAATAATTATTATATATTATTATTATTTTTCAACATTGATTATAACAATTACAATATATAATATTTCTTTTTATAATATACATATATATATATATATATATATATATATATATATATAATTATATGCATATCTATATATTATATATTAAATTAATAATATTAAATATACTGATATTATTTTAAATATTTATTTCCAACAATTAAATCATATATTATTTTAAATAATATTTCAAATAAAATTATATATATCTATTTATAAATTAGTTGTTCGTGAATCATTCAGGAGTAGTCAAAGGTCAAATGATATTATGAATATAGTTTACAACTTTGTTACTCAACATTACTGACTTTGCTCATCATGTCAAAATCAAATACGAATTAAGTTTAAATTTGGTCGGAAATTTTCGGGTCGTCACAGTACCTACCCGTTAAAGAAATTTTGTCCCGAAATTTGAGTGGGATCATCATGGTTAACAGTAAGAATGTTTTCCTGACGAATATGAGCTGATAAATAGAGTTTTATTACTGTTGAGTGATATGGATAAGATAATTCGATTACTCGAAACATATGAGTGAAGCTATCTCAAAAGAGTGAGATGAGTAAATGAAGGTTCGACTTAACCGGTGACGTAGTCACGGTTGATTTCCGGAAATCAAGGAATTTAAAGAAAATATTTGGAATCTATAAGATTTGATTCTTCGGCGAGTAAGGAAATTAAGATCTCTTTAACTAAATGCCATCATTTGCCTCGATTGCTAAGTCTGATATTTTGCTATAAATCCAACCCATTCGTTTCCTTACAATTCACACCTTCTATTCTTTCTCCTTTAATTCATATTTTGAATCGTTCGTCAATATGCTTCATCCAATTCTGGTTATCGATATATTTGTAACTTTCATATCTGTCATTCTTCTTTTTCACCTGCCGCCGGAAGAATCTATTTACTTCTACTATACTCTGGGTTTTATAGTGTTCTTAATACTCCCGTGTCTTTATATTGCTATATGCATAGATATATACGGTTTGTAATTTCCGCGTTGTTGTTGGGTTTTATATCTTCTCTTATATTTCGATGTCCCTGCTTCTGTCTCCTATAATCATTGTCATCCACAGTTAATGCTCTCTCCTATTTGCTGCGATTTGCACCCCCATTTACACTTCGAAGCCTTATGCTCTATTTTCTCTTCTATCCATTAAGCACATCAAGTAATGGTTCAGAATTCGTGGGTATGGAGTTTCGAATGAACATGGCCAATGTCCTAAGAAGAAAATTGTAATGGCACGATCTTGATTTGTCAAATTACCGAAATTACTGAGAATAGAACTATTAAGAATATACTTTCTTGATATGTTCAGAAGTTAAGTAGAATGAAAGAGTTATGTAACATGGCACGTGATGACGTTATGGTCTGTGGATCATCACGTTCCATTAGAAACTCAGCATGATTTACTGTAATATAATCACGTTGATCAAGTGTCATTATATTATACTAACTCCTGCTTCAGTTCCCAACACTACTTCAAAAACATTCATATTTTGATTCGAATTTTTCAGAATATAGAAACGAAAACAGTTTCCTTTCTGATGTAACACTGATAACGCGGGAATATAAATGATTTTGGATAAGAATAGTTATGAAATTATATTCAGAAATATCTAGGATATTTTTAATGAAAGATTCAATGATATCTTAGAATTTTTAATATCGAAGGATGATGACGAAGATTTGTACGTAAGGGTTTAGAGTCAGGAGCAAGGTATTCGTTAATGGCTTCAGCAGATACTGAATCATTTGGATTCTTTGAAGGCAAGTTTAGTCTTTATGATTTGTCCACAGTCTCCTTCATGGTTTGCTCAATCCGTTTTTCCAGCTCCAACTTTTCTAAGTTTTGCCAACATACTATTCTTTATCACTTTCGACTGTTGAGGTCGTTTACAGTTTTTGCTGCTGTATTCAACTTTTTCAGAATTTGGAGTATTGATTCGTAGACTGGGTGCTTTTCAGAATTTTTCAGAATGAAAGATCATTATTCTAAGAGATAAATGTTATATGTACACATATAACTGTTGATGTAGACATGCTGCGAAATTTTAAAATACTGATTGCTGATTCCCGGTAATTGGTATGGTAATTCTCGTTATAAGACGTGGATGAGTATATGAATAGGTTTTAACGAACAAATATAATGGTTCTTCGGAGAGACTTAAGTCAATGAGTAATGAAGTTGCTGGTAAGTTTACTGCTAATGTAGTGGAATATAAATGGTTCTTCGGTAACGATGACGAAAGGGCAAACGTATATCAAAGTTATAATAAGACTTATTCTAATGAAAGATCGATGTTGATTTGCTGGAGCTGTGACAAAATTGGCTAATTTGAAAAGGAATTGCAAAGTTATTTTTGGTAATAGCAACGCCAAAGGAGCTAGCATAGATACGTATTAAACGTTTACTCAGGTTCAGATGCATAACTATATGCATCAATCTTTTCTTCCATAGATGAAGCACGGTTAGTTCATCCTCTCGATTGAGGTGTTTTCAAGAATCATGAAAGGTTTGTACGCAGATTGGAATCGTCAAGATACAAATGAGGTTTAAGATGAAATCAAGTGGCAAACTTGAAGAGATGTTTAGTTTCATATGTTATAATCAATATTTTAATTCATTTTTAATCGTCCAATGTTAGTAGTCCACAGTTAATAGTTCAATAATTCATATAGAGTTTAATATATAATATTCGAATTAATTATTACGTATCGTGACCCATTGTATACATGTCTCAGACTCGATCACAATTCAAAGTATATATATTATTTTAGAATCAACCTCAACCCTGTATAGCTAACTCGAACATTACCGCATATAGAGTGTCTATGGTTATTCCAAATAATATATATAGATGCATCGATATGATATGTCAAAACCTTGTATACGTGTCCCGATATTTAAAGTGCGTAAGATAAATAACAGAAAATAAATGACGATAAATAAAATTGTAGGAATTAAAGTTGCGATAAATAAAATGTAATAAGGAATTAACAGTTAGTTAGGATTTTGTTAGCGTGGATTCTTAACAACATTTTCTTCATAGTTAATTTATTTGTTTCTAACAAATTTTATTTTGTCCAATGTTTTTCTTCATTATGTCACTTGTTGGATTCAGATAAGTTCAAAATCTAATATGAAATTGAATGAAAATGGTTATTCTGTGGTGAACGGATTCGTATATCTGTAGATGTAAGTAGGATAGTAAATGATTGTTGAATCAGATTCGAAGAATGCACAGTGTAACTTATTAATGTGAAATCTAAATATTCCTCGGGTATTACCTACCCGTTAAAATATTTTTATCATTAATAGTTTATACAAAAGAATTTTTAATTACAATCTTTATGAAAATATATATACATATATATTTTCTTCATATGTAATCATGGATTTAATGAGTTAATATGATATTAATCTCGTTTGCTTTTCGGTTTGAGCTAGAATAAGAAATCTCTAAAACTATTAGGAACCACATATTCTTCGCAGAATATTCCTTCAATGAAGTTATGGATCAATACTTCATCGTTAACTATTAGGAATCACATATTCTTCGCAGAATATTTCTTCAATGAAGTTATGGATCAATACTTCATCATTCATTGTTGTTGGTACTCCTTGGTATCTATGGTGCGTATGATGTTGATGTTCGTGGGAAAGATTGTGAAATTTGAGGTTTGAGATGCGGGTGTTGTTGTTAGTGGTGGTGATGATACTGTTAATGTTGCTGATGGTGGTACTGTTGGTGCTGGTGATGTTGCTGAAGCTGGTAAGTTTTGCACCATATTTTCCAAATTGATTACTCGAGCGTGAAGCTCGTTGACTTCTTCCATTACACCGGAATGATTGTCGATTGGAACAAGCGGATGAATAAGATTGAGAATTTGAGATAGTATATAATCATGATGAGATACCCTGGAAATAATAGAGAAAATTGTATTACGAACAGGTTCGCCTGTCAGTGCTTCAGGTTCTTCGTCAAGAGGAGAATGTGGTGGATGGAAAGGATCACCTTTTTCTTGTCTCCAATGATTTAGTAGACTACTAACCCATCATATGAATTGGGGATGGCTGATTGGTTGATTCATTCTGGTGACGCTGCTTCCGAAGCTTAGATGAACATCCATGTCGGAATAGCTGTCGGAATTCGAAGGATTTGAACTAGTTGTGAGTTCCATCAGGTACGGTTAGATAAAGGGTTTTCGATATGAAATGATTTTTGGATATCAGATGATATTCTAATTAAATATAATACCTAAATATAGTACAGAAGATCCCGTAGATTACGGAAGGAATTAAGGAAATGTGTCAGACAAGATTTAATGTGATGGGATATGAATTTGTCTGTACACCATCTATGCAATAACTGCAATAAGACGCGTCGAGACTGAAAATGATAGGTAGATATTTTTTGACAAAGAATGGTAATCAAAGCTTTTGACATGCAGACCAGGTTCAAGTCTAGACTTATTAATATAACCTAACAACTACTAGGTCGAAGTCCAGACTCACTAATGCATCCTAACAACTACCTGTTAGACACACTAATGCAAGACCTGGTACGCTACGACCACCGCTCTGATACCAACTGAAAGGACCCGTCCTAATCCATCTGGACGAAGTCTTCAACATCTGGTTACATCGCGAGGTACTTGAGCTCTATATGATATATTTTACAAACATTGCATTCATTTATAAAAGACAACTTTCATTACATCGAAAGTTGACGGCATGCATACCATTTCATAATATATCCAACTATAATTGACTTAATAATAATTTTGATGAACTCAACGACTCGAATGCAACGTCTTTTGAAATATGTCATGAATGACTCCAAGTAATATCTCTAAAATGAGCAAATGCACAGCGGAAGATTTCTTTCATACCTGAGAATAAACATGCTTAAAAGTGTCAACCAAAAGGTTGGTGAGTTCATTAGTTTATCATAAATATTCATTTCCATCATTTTTATAGACCACAAGATTTCATTTTTCAAATAATATGCCGGTATGCTCACGGCTAATATTCATTCATATGGATTGAACACCTGATAATCGACATTCACTAGATGCATATAGAATATCCCCATCATTCCGGGACATTCTTCAGACATGATAAACTTCGAAGTACTAAAGCATCTGGTACTTTGGATGGGGCTCGTTGGGCTCGATAGATCTATCTTTAGAATTCGCGTCAATTAGGGGTCATTTCCGTTACCTAATTCTTAGATTACCAGGCTAAAAGGGGCATATTCGGCTTCGATCCATTCAACCATATAATGTAGTTTTAATTACTTGTGTCTATTTCGTCAAATATTTATAAAAGCGCATGTATTCTCAGTCCCAAAAATATATATTACAAAAGCATTTAAAAAGGGAGTAATGAAACTCACGATCCAATATTTTGTAGTAAAAATATTCACACGACGAAACTAAATAATGCAGGGTTGACCTCAGATTCACGAACCTATTATTCAATCATGTGTATTAATACATGTAATGGTAATCGAATAAATATATATATTATTAGTGATTTTATTTGTTATTTTATATCATGTGTTTTATTAATAACTTAATTAGATATATTTATCCTTATATAGATAATTAACATTTATTACAAAAGTATTAATATGCTTAGGTTTTATGTCATAAATATATTTTTATATAGAAAATCTCATTTGATATATTAATTTAATAGTACTAATAATAATGATGATAAAAATAATAATACTAGGGTTAGAAATAATAATAAAAATGATACTAAAATAATAATGATAAAAATAATCATAATTCTATTAATAATAATGATAATTTTGATAAAAATTAGTTTCAACAATTATACTACTTACATTAAAATGATAATAATAATAGTAATAATAATAATAATAATAATAATAATAATAATAATAATAATAATAATAATAATAATAATAATAATAATAATATAATAATAATAATAATAATAATAATAATAATAATAATAATAATAATAATAATAATAATAATAATAATAATAATAATAATAATAATAATAATAATAATAGTAATGAGTAATAAGTAAACTACCTCAAAGAAGTAGTCTTAAAAAAATGCCCAAGCCCGGGTTTGAACCTGCGACCTCCCGCTAACCCGTTAACGCCTTTAACCATCCAGCCCTTTCTGTTTTTTTGATCTATATACGAACCTATTTCTTTTTAACATATAATCTGTGTTCAACCTCTTCCTTAAAAATCAAAACCCATTTACAACTTCATCATCCTAATTCGATCTATCTATCATCTATATCATTATCAATCATCATCCTACATACTAAACTAATCATCATCATAATTATAATCATTATCATCGAATCATCATGTACTATTGTTATCAACATCATCCCATCATTATATCATCTTATTTTTATTATCATTCTCACATCATGATCATAATCTATAATCGTAATCATACTCATCTCCATAGTATTAACATCAACCGTAATTATGATCATGTATTCGTTAGTAAAACACCAACAGAAAATAAGAACTGATGCATTTGCAAGTCTTGGCCCATATTTCTTTCGGCCCAAATGTAGTTTCACAAGCCCAACATAATTTCATGAGCCCGAGTTTCTTATTTGGATTCAATGGATTTAGAAAGCCCATCAGACAATGGATCTATAAGCCTAGTTCGTATAGCGGCTTTTAAAATAGAATCAGAATAAATATTATAACGACTCTCATTTTTCCATTTTATATTTCTCATTTTTCCATTCAATACTTTTCCTTATTAAATGTCCAATAAAATTATTAAACTTAATAAGTAATCTTTAATCGATAAAGGTTAAGCGTTAAGAATTATAAAATACGATAATTAACTTTGTACATTAATTGACAAGTTAATAAAAATAATAAGTTAATAAACTTTTGTGAGTAAATAAATACTAAAAAGACTTGTGTAATTAAAATGAATAAACTTGAATAATTAAGGGTTATTAAGCTAAATTAAAATACAAGGACTGAAGTGAAAATATTAAAACCCTAGCTCATAAAACCCTAGCCAATTTGGAAGGAAAAAATTACCTTTCTACCCCTCCAAATTTTCGGCCCAAATCACCACCATAACCCCTTCTCCAAGCCTATTTGTTCCCTAAGTAATTCCTTATTAAAACCTAATTCTAGAATGCTCCATTCCTCCCTATAAATAGACCCCTAAGTTAAACCATTCCATGTACCAAATCATAAACAAATCCCTCACTCAAATCTCTCTCTCCCTCTCCAATTTTCGGCCAAAACCAAAAATTCACCACCACCGCCATCGAAATCCTCAAGGGTTTCCAAGAAATCTTCAAGTGTTCTTCGCGTTCTTCATGTTCTTCAAGAATCTTCAAGGTGTTCTTCAAGATATTCAAGGCTTTGATCTTCCATCTTCATCAAGTTTTTCTTTTCTTCGTTAGTCATCTTCGAATCTTCAAAGGTATAACATAAAATCCTAATTTATTTTCTTAATTCTTTGATCTTTGTTTTAATCTATATTCACATAAAATCATAAACACATAAACATAAGAACAAACCTAGATCTATACATGTAAAAAAATATATAAATCTATACATATACATGTCGACTAGGAAAAAAAAGGAAGAAACTTTGATCTTTAAAACCGTAGATACGATTAAGAGATTTGTTAGTGGTTAATTAAGGAAACAAAATAACTATATGTACATATACATATATATCGACACATATACATATATACATGCAAAAAAAAAAAATTATACACATATATACATATACACGACATTATATATGTATACATACTAAAACCCTAAATCCTAATTTAACTTATACTACTTTAATTAAAACCCTAGTTTTATTAAAAACCTAATTAATTATTAAACCCTAATTCATTAAACTTAACCCTAATTATTTAATACCTAAACCCTAATCATTACCTAATCATTATTACATTAAATAAAACCCTAATTTACTAAACTCTAATTTATAAAACCCTAGGACATTAATTACTAAACCTTAGTTAATTAATTACTACTTTAAATAACTAACTCTAATTAATGAAACCCTAATACTACTTATACTATTAATTAACATGTATACACTATTACTATTACTATTACTAGCACCTATAACCTGCTACTTATATTATAACACTTAAGAACGTTTTGGGATATGTATTAGAGATGTATAGATCATCGAACTTTCTTGACGAATGGTTCTACGAGACTCTAGGCAGAGGGTTTAGACTTTTGATTTAAAGGGTCATATGGCTTAAGCCCCTAGATCTCAAATGGCCATTCGAAGAGAAAGGGGTGATTGGAAGCTGATCTAATATGACAAGTATCCTAAAATGGAAAACACTCTTTAAGTAGAAACTTTCTAAGTATAGAAACTTACTAGGAATAGAAACTTAGTGAAACAAACTATACATAAACATGTACTTAAACTCAAACATGGGCAAAATACTTAACTACTCTCAAATGTCAATAGGTTGACTTTCCTGCTCACTCGTTCAACTCTCTATTTCGAGGAATAACTCTCTCTCTACTTACTAAGGTGAATTCATAGCCCCTCTTTACTGCTAGCAAACTTACTTACTTTACTTGGGGTGAGACACATGTTGTTTTTACTTTTTACACTTTAGACACAAGTACCAAACTGTTAAACTATGCTATACCCGGCTATGTCCGACTAAGTCCCTACAGTGTTATTTTTAATTGTTGCTGCATGCTTAATTATTGGGGGTAGGCCTATCGGGAGTAACGTCCCCAATACATTTGACTCAGTCTTTGTATTACTTGATAATGAAATTAAAACCGACAAGGACAGACACAACTTGTCATGGGGCAAACTTGAACGTTTAGTCTAAATATCACGCTTTGGCATAACTTTAGATCCTGCGGGATATCAACTTTACAAACTAAATCTTGTGGTCTAAAACAACGGTCAAACTTTTGTTAAACCTATGAACTTCACTCAACCTTTTTGGTTGACACTTTAGCATGTTTTTTCTCAGGTGCTGTTTGATTCAAGCTTATTTATCTACTACTTATGTGATGCTACTTGGACATAGGATCAAGAGATTATCGCATATTTTACTATTGCATTTAAACATTTACTTTATTCCGTTGTAACGACATTTCATTTTCAACTGCGTACTCATTAAAGTTAATTTTCTCATTTAGTATTGTTCTCGTTATTATAATATGTTGGTATATTTTGATATTAAGCCACATTTCTTCCAGGCCCTAACTGGGGGTGTGATAGATTGGTATCAGAGCAAACCAGGCTGTTATAGAGAACCAGGATTGCATCTTTATGTGTGACTTATTTTCTAGCTAGGGTGTCTTAGCAATCTAGGAAACTATAACCTTTCCTGCCTTAGACTTTAAAGCACTTAGGATTGCACTCTAATCTTAACATTTATGCTTTCCAAAACTTGACTAAGAGATTCTAATCAAAGTCTCTTTCCTAATGATAGGATGTCAAGCTCAAGCGTTAACAAGCCCAACAAGGCAAATCACAACCCTACTACCGAAGTAGGTGTTGGACACCCTGAAACATCAAGACATGTTCGAAGTCCTTCTTACAGTCCTGCTTCACCAAACTATAGTCCAAATACTCTGTAAAATTCACAAAGGTCTCCTCAATATTATCCAACTCCGAGAATCGAAGATAAAGGAAAATGTCATGAAGAAGCCGGTCCATCAAGGAAAAGAGCCCGGACTCCTTCTTATAATGATGCTGCTAAGTATGAGGATTTGCTTCACCACATGGCGAGAGTGGAGGTCCGTATGGATGAGAAGGACCGCGAAGTTAAGAAGTTGGTGGAGGAAAATGTTAAACTAAGAAAAGAATTAAGGCTCCTAAAGTACGAGGAAGAACGCAACACTCGTTGGGGGAAGCAACCACTTGCTCATCTCCAGGAGGATGTTGACTTTCGAATGAAAATGGAGAGAAGCCGAGTCAATAAATAACTTGCCTTAAGGGAATACAACACCAATGCCGTTAACAGTCGTGTTACCAACCTCTATGACAATCTCGAATATCTCTACTAAAAGCGAAAAGGGAAGAACGAGCGATATGATAAGTTTATCCAAGAGTCTCTCGACTCTCAAACCGAAAGGCTAGAGAAACTTGTGAAGGATAACATGGAAAAAGTGATGAAGCAGTTAGAGGACGAGAAGAAGAGATATGAAGATTATTTCAATCTTAATATTCTTTAGTTATCTTTCCTATTTTTCCATCTATGTAAAGGCTATGCCTTAAAACTATTTCTAATTCCGAATCGTGTAATAAGGCTTATTTAATGCCTCGTTCCTTAATAAAATAAAGTGTTTTATTTATATCATGTGATATTAATACTTTATCTTATTCCTACTTGTAATTGCTCAACCCTATAATTTGTTAACTTATCCGACCTATGTTCACTTATGTAGCGACATCATGGTTCATCCAGCTGCACCTACTGTTAACAATATCGTCTTGACTACTGAGCAATTCCAACAACTACTCACTGTCACACAAGGCAACAATCAAGCTAACAATGTTAATCCTCAACCGAAACCTTGTTCCTACAAGGATTTTTCAAACTGTCATCCTCCTGCATTTAAGGGAACTGAGGAAGCTGTCGAACTAGTTCGTTGGTTCCAGAAAATGGAATCTATTTTCCGTATTTGCAACTGTGGTGATGACGATCGAGTAAAGTATGCCACTAGCTCATTGGGTGGTAATGCTTTAACTTGGTGGACTGCTCATGCCAAGTCCGTAGGAATTGATAATGCTAATGCAATTCCATGGGACGAACTCAAAAGCATGATGGTCAACAAATTTTGCCCGAGGAGTCAAGTTCAGAATCTTGAAGCTGAGTTCTGGGAACTCAAGGTCAAGGGTACTGATATTGAGAACTACACCAATTGTTATTTGGAACTTTCTACTCTATGTCCTGAGATTTTTCTTACAGAAGCTAGAAGAATTGAGCGGTATATAGAAGGTCTTCCCGAGGATGTTCAAGGGAATGTTATAGCTGCCGAGAAGGTTACTCTGGATACTGTGATTCTTATGGCACAAAATCTGATGTTAGCCAAGAGAAGGAGAGCGTCGGCCAATAAGCAGGTTGAAACCAAGGGTAATGATGGTAAGAGGAAGTTTGAGCCATCTCAAGGTTCGGCTCAGATTGATAATAAGAAGCCTGCGGATAACACAAGGTCGAATTATAAGGGTACTTATCCCTTCTATATTCGTTGTGAGAGGCATCACCCGGGGAAGTGTACTGCGGTTTGTGCGTTATGTAAGAAAGTGGGACACGTTGCTAAGACGTGTAAGACTCCTCCAAAGGATAAGGCTATTGTTCCAGCCAAATCTCCTCCAACCTACTATACTTATGGAGAAAAGGGACACATTAGTCCTAATTGTCCTAAGAAGAAGGATAATCCCGCTACTGGAGCTAATGCTACTGCTGCGAAGGGTCGTGCGTTTGTTATCACTGCTGCTGAAGCCCGAGATGAGGATGAGGTCATCACGGGTACGTATCTTGTCAATAATTGTTATGCAACTATTTTATTCGATACTGGTGCCGACCGAAGTTATGTGTCTAGTGATTTTTGTACCCTATTTACTGAAAAGCCTCAACCCTTAGAAACTAAACGATTAGTAGAAGTAGCCAATGGAAAGATCATGCAAGTATATAAAATATATAAAAATTGCAACTTAATCATAGCCGATAAGGAATTCAAGATAGACCTTTTGCCGGTCGAACTCGGAAGTTTTGACGTTGTAGTCGGAATGGATTGGTTACGTCCATTACATGCTGCCATCATGTGTTACGATAAAACTGTTCATGTTCCATTGGGAAATGGAGAGACTCTCATCATCCAAGGTGAAAAGAGTGGTTCCAATCTCAACATCATCTCCTGTATTAAAACTGGCAAATACCTTATGAAAGGTTATCCAGCTATTCTAGCTCACGTTAAGATGATTGAATCAAAAGAGAAGCGTATTAAAGATGTACCAGTGGTTAAAGACTTTCTCGATGTGTTTCCCGAAGATCTTCCTGGTCTTCTACCTCCTCGACAAGTTGAATTTCAAATTGATTTAACTCCTGGTGCTGCTCCTATTGCTAAAGCACCGTATCGTTTAGCACCTCCGAGATGAAGGAATTATCCTACCAGCTCCAAGAACTATTGGATAAAGGTTTCATTCATCCTAGCTCATCCCCATGGGGAGCTCCTATTCTGTTTGTTAAGAAGAAATATGGTACGTTAAGGATGTGTATAGATTATCGCGAACTTAACAAGCTTACTATCAAGAACCGTTATTCGTTGCCGCGTATTGATGATCTATTCGACCAACTTCAAGGGTCAAGCGTCTATTCAAAGATTGATTTGAGATCTGTTTATCACCAACTCCAAGTCAAGGAATCCCATATTCCTAATACTGCTTTTCGTACTCGATATGGACATTATGAATTCTGTGTCATGCCTTTTGGTTTGACCAATGCTCCTGCTGTATTCATGGATCTTATGAATCATGTCTGCAAGCCTTACCTCGATAAATTCGTTATTATGTTCATTGAAAATATTTTGATCTATTCCAAGTGTGAGAAAGAGCATGAGCAACATTTGCGTATGATTCTTGAACTCTTAAGAAAGGAACAACTCTATGCTAAATTTTCTAAGTGCGAGTTTTGGCTCAAAACTATACAATTCCTTGGACATGTTGTTGATAGAGAAGGAATACATGTCGATCCAGCTAAGATTGCTGCTATTCGGAACTGGGAGATACCAAAGACTGCGAAACATATTCGTCAGTTTTTGGGACTTGTCGGTTACTATCGAAGGTTCATAAAAGATTTTTCTCTCATTGCTAAACCTCTTACAAAGCTAACTCAAAAAGGGAAGAAATTTGAGTGGTCCGAAGAACATGAATCTGCTTTCAAGATTCTGAAGGAGAAATTGACCACAGCCCCGATTCTATCTTTACCTGAAGGTACTGATGATTTTGTTGTTTACTGCGATGCTTCGAAGCAAGGCTTTGGTTTTGTTTTAATGCAACGTGAGAAGGTTATCGCTTACGCATCTAGGCAGTTGAAGAAACATGAAGAAAACTATACCACACATGACCTTGAGTTAGGTGTCGTGGTATTTGCATTAAAGATATGGAGACATTATTTGTATGGTACCCATTTTACGGTGTACACTGATCATAAAAGTCTTCGACACATCTTTGATCAAAAACAGCTGAGCATGAGGCAAAGCCGATGGCTCGAGTTATTGAACGATTATCACTGTGAGATGAAGTATCATCCTGGCAAGGCGAATATAGTTGCCGATGCCCTTAGTTGGAAAGATGATGTTAAACGTGTTCGTTCTCTAAACCTGAAAATCAAATCAAATCTTATCTCACGAATCTGTGAAGCTCAATTGGAAGCCATTAAACCGACACTTATCGAAGGTGAAGGACCCATTGGTTTTGAGAACCAACTTCAAGTGAAAGCTAATGGTACACGGTATTTTGGCAACAGAATTTGGGTTCCTTGTTTCGGTAATCTCCGTGAACTAGTCTTGGATGAAGCTTATAAGACTAGATATTCTATTCATCCCGATTCCAGTAAGATGTATCACGATGTGAAGCAATTCTACTGGTGGCCTAATATGAAAGCCGACATTGCTACTTATGTTAGTAAGTGTCTTACTTGTTTGAAGGTCAAGGCCGAGCATCAAAAGCCTTCTAGTATGTTGACACAACCTGATATTCCGCAGTGGAAGTGGGAATGTATCAGAATGGACTTTGTTACTAAGTTACCTAAGACTACAAACGGTAATGATACTATTTGGGTCGTAGTTGATCGTCTTACTAAATCTGCAAATTTCATACCGATCAAGGAAACCGACAAGATGGAGAGATTAGCACAGCTTTATATTAAAGAAATCATCTCACGTCATGGTGTTCCTATCTCGATTATTTCGGATCGCGACAGTCGATTTGTTTCTAGATTCTGGAAAACTTTACAATCTGCTCTTGGAACTCAACTCGACATGAGTACAGCCTATCATCCTCAAACTGATGGTCAAAGTGAATGGACTATTCAAACCATGGAAGATATGCTACGTGCTTGTGCAATCAATTTCGGCAAAGGTTAGGATAGACACCTACCTTTGGTTGAATTTTCCTACAATAACAGTTATCACTCTAGCATTAAAGCTGCACCTTTTGAAGCTTTATATGGACGGAAGTGTAGATCCCCTCTGTGTTGGGATGAACTTGAGGACAGACATTTAACTGGTCCTGAAATTATCCACGAAACTACCGAAAAGATCGTTCAGATTAAGCAACATTTAGAAACTTCCCGTAACTCACAGAAGAGCTATGCCAATAAGAAACGAAAAGACATCGAATACTAAGTTGGAGATAAAGTCATGTTGAAAGTATCCCCTTAGAAAGGTTTTGTTCACTTCGGTAAGCGAAGTAAACTCAGTCTACGATATGTAGGACCTTTCACAATCACTGAAAGAGCCGGTCCTGTGGCATATCGATTAGAACTACCAACCGAACTCAGTCAAGTACATGATGTATTTCATGTCTCAAATCTCAAACGGTGTCTTGCTCATGACACACTCGTTATTCCTCTGGATGATGTTCGCATTAATGAGCAAATGCACTTCGTTGAAGAACCTATAGAAATCATGGAAGGAGAGGTCAAACAAACGCGTAAAATCAACATACCGATCGTTAAAGTCTGGTGGAATTCGCGTAGAGGCCCCGAATATACCTGGGAACGCAAAGACCACATGAAACGGAAATATCCCCATCTCTTCTCAACTGCTGATGCAAACGAGGAAACTACCTAAAAACTTTGGGACGAAGTTTTCAATAACGGGGAGGTACTATAACGACTCTCATTTTTCCATTTTATATTTCTTATTTTTCCATTCAATACTTTTCCTTATTAAATGCCCAATAAAATAATTAAACTTAATAAGTAAACTTTAATCAATAAAGGTTAAGCGTTAATAATTATAAAATACGATAATTAACTTTGTACATTAATTGACAAGTTAATAAAAATAATAAGTTAATAAACTTTTGTGAGTAAATAAATAACTAAAAAGACTTGTGTAATTAAAATGAATAAACTTGAATAATTAAGGGTTATTAAGCTAAATTAAAATACAAGGACTGAAGTGAAAATATTAAAACCCTATCTCATAAAACCCTAGCCAATTTGGAAGGGCAAAATTACCCTTCTACCCCTCCAAATTTTAGGCCCAAATCACCACCATAACCCCTTCTCCAAGCCTACTTGTTCCCTAAGTAATTCCTTATTAAAACCTAATTCTAGAATGCTCCATTCCTCCCTATAAATAGACCCCTAAGTTAAACCATTCCATGTACCAAATCTTAAACAAATCCCTCACTCAAATCTCTCTCTCCCCCTCTCCAATTTTCGGCCAAAACCGAAAATTCACCACCACCACTATCGAAATCCTCAAGGGTTTCCAAGAAATCTTCAAGTGTTCTTCGCGTTCTTCGTGTTCTTCAAGAATCTTCAAGGTGTTCTTCAAGATATTCAAGGCTTTGATCTTCCATCTTCATCAAGTTCTTCTTTTCTTCGTTAGTCATCTTCGAATCTTCAAAGGTATAACATAAAACCCTAATTTATTTTCTTAATTCTTTGATCTTTGTTTTAATCTATATTCACATAAAATCATGAACACATAAACATAAGAACAAACCTAGATCTATACATGTAAAAAAATATAAATCTATACATATACATATACATGTCGACTAGAAAAAAAAAGGGGGAAGAAACTTTGATCTTTAAAACCCTAGATACGATTAAGAGATTTGTTAGTGGTTAATTAAGGAAACAAAATAACTATATGTACATATACATATATATCGACACATATACATATATACATGCAAAAAAAAAAAATTATACACATATATACATATACACGACATTATATATGTATACATACTAAAACCCTAAATCCTAATTTAACTTATACTACTTTAATTAAAACCCTAGTTTTATTAAAAACCTAATTAATTATTAAACCCTAATTCATTAAAACTAACCCTAATTATTTAATACCTAAACCCTAATCATTATTACATTAAATAAAACCCTAATTTACTAAACCCTAATTTATAAAACCCTAGGACATTAATTACTAAACCCTAGTTAATTAATTACTACTTTAAATAACTAACTCTAATTAATGAAACCCTAATACTACTTATACTATTAATTAACATGTATACACTATTACTATTACTAGTACCTATAACCTACTACTTATATTATAACACTTAAGAACGTTTTGGGATATGTATTAGAGATGTATAGATCTTCGAACTTTCTTGACGAATGGTTCTACGAGACTCTAGGCAGAGGGTTTGGACTTCCAATTTAAAGGGTCCTATGGCTCAAGCCCCTAGATCTCAAATGGCCATTTGAAGGGAAAGGGGTGATTGAAAGCTGATCTAATACGTCAAGTATCCTAAAATGGAAAACACTCTTTAAGTAGAAACTTTCTAAGTATAGAAACTTACTAGGAATAGAAACTTAGTGAAATAAACTATACATAAACACGTACTTAAACTCAAACATGGGCAAAACACTTAACTACTCTTAAATGTCAATAGGTTGACTTTCCTGCTCACTCATTCAACTCTCTATTCCGAGGAATAACTCTCTCTCTACTTACTAAGGTGAATTCATAGCCCCTCTTTACTGCTAGCAAACTTACTTACTTTACTTGGGGTGAGACACATGCTGTTTTTACTTTTTACACTTTAGACACAAGTACCAAACTGTTAAACTATGCTATACCCGACTATGTCCGACTAAGTCCCTATAGTGATATTTTTAATTGCTGCTGCATGCTTAAGTATTGGGGGTAGGCCTATCGGGAGTAACGTCCCCGATACATTTGACTCAGTCTTTGTATTACTTGATAATGAAATTAAAACCGACAAGGACAGACACAACTTGTCATGGGGCATACTTGAACATTTAGTCTAAATATCACGCTTTGGCATAACTTTAGATCCTGCGGGAGATTAACTTTACAAACTAAATCTTGTGGTCTAAAACAACGGTTAAACTTTTGTTAAACCTATAAACTTCACTCAACCTTTTTGGTTGACACTTTAGCATGTTTTGTCTCAAGTGCTGTTTGATTCAAGCTTACTTATCTACTGCTTATGTGATGCTACCTGGACATAGGATCAAGAGATTATCGCATATTTTACTATTGCATTTAAACATTTACTTTATTCCGTTGTAACGACATTTCATTTTCCGCTGCGTACTCATTAAAGTTAATTTTCTCATTTAGTATTATTCTCGTTATTATAATATGTTGGTATATTTTGATATTAAGTCACATTTCGCCCAGGCCCTAACTGGGGGTGTGATAAATATGGTAGGGAACAAGCCTTCACTTTAGTCGCTAATCTCCATCCTAGTCACGATATCACTATCATTCATTATATTATTCTTATCAACTATCATTCTTATTGACTAAAAGTAACCAAGGAAATGGGGTTTAACAGCGATCAATACTAGTTATCAGTAGCCATTGAAACAGAAACAAAACGTGCAGCTGCAGTAGCAGTTTAATAGGGTGATTAAGTGGGTATCAAAATTTGTGGTGTTTGAATTATAAGAAGAAACAGAAGGACGACTTGTAGTAGCAGTGAATTGGTTGTAGTGTTGGTGTTTGAGTGGTCTTCGACTAGAAACAAAGAAAATTAACCTTGTAAATGTTCCATGGCTATAATGGTGTTATTCGTGGTGACGTGTTTAGACAGGAAACAAAAGTATAACTCAGCAACAAGGATGGTGGGAGTGGTGATGTTACAATATTAAGTTTAAGAGAGAGAGAGAGAGAGAGAGAAGAAGAGGGATAGACTGAGATGGTGGTTTGGTTGTGATTTGATCACAATAAAAAGAAAGAAAATAGCATGGTGATGGAGGTGGTTTAATGATGGCGAATGGGTGTTGATAATGCTAAAAACGAACATATATTTCATAGCATTATTCCTCAAGAAAGACAAGCTTTTAGTTGCAATTGTTCTATTTACAAGTGATATTCGTTTAAATAATAAAAGGTGAAGACAAAAGACAGATTCGACGAATTGAAGACGCAAACGACCAAAAAGCTCAAAAGTACAAAATACAATCAAAGAGGTTCCAATTATTAATGAGAAACGTCTCAAAATTACAAAGAGTACAAGATTCAAAACGCAAAGTACAAGATATTAAATTATACGCAAGGACGTTCGAAAATCCGGAACTGGGACCAGAGTCAACTCTCAACGCTCGACGCAACGGACTAAAAATTACAAGTCAACGGAGTACAAGAATATAATATAATATATATATATATATATATATAATTAAATTTAATTATATATATTATATTATATAATAAATAAATAAGCAGCCCACGTTTTTGTAGACTTTTGAGTCTCCCCAACTGGCCATGCGATCGCATGAGCCTGAAGGGTAAAGCTCATGCGATCGCATGAGGCTCTTTTCCAGCCCACATGCCTATAAAATCGAGCTTTGGTGCATCATATATCCTAATTCTATCTATCTCTCTATATACGTAAATATATATATATATATATATATAATTTATATTTTAATTTTAATTTTAATTTTAATTTCCAATAATAAGGGTATGTTAGCGAATATTGTAAGGGTG
This sequence comes from Rutidosis leptorrhynchoides, assembly GCF_046630445.1. Classification (NCBI taxonomy): domain Eukaryota; kingdom Viridiplantae; phylum Streptophyta; class Magnoliopsida; order Asterales; family Asteraceae; genus Rutidosis; species Rutidosis leptorrhynchoides. Next base: position 28,260,115 of record NC_092335.1, read on the forward strand.
TAAGTCGAAATTCTGTCCGTGTAACGCTACGCTATTTTTAATCATTGTAAGTTATGTTCAACCTTTTTTAATTTAATGTCTCGTAGCTAAGTTATTATTATGCTTATTTAAATCGAAGTAATCATGATGTTGGGCTAATTACTAAAATTGGGTAATTGGGCTTTGTACCATAATTGGGGTTTGGACAAAAGAACGACACTTGTGGAAATTAGACTATGGGCTATTAATGGGCTTTATATTTGTTTAACTAAATCATAGTTTGTTAATTTTAATATAAAGATTTACAATTGGACGTCCCTATAAATAACCATATACACTCGATCGGACACGATGGGCGGGGTATTTATATGTACGAATAATCGTTCATTAAACCGGACACGGGAATGGATTAATAGTCTATGGAATTATTAAAACAGGGGTAAAATTATGTACAAGGACACTTGGCATAATTGATAACAAAGTATTAAAACCTTGGGTTACACGCAGTCGATATCCTGGTGTAATTATTAAACAAAGTATTAAAACCTTGTTACAGTTTAAGTCCCCAATTAGTTGGAATATTTGACTTCGGGTATAAGGATAATTTGACGAGGATACTCGCACTTTATATTTATGACTGATGGACTGTTATGGATAAAAATCAAACGGACATATTGAATAATCCAGGACAAAGGACAATTAACCCATGGGAATAAACTAAAATCAACACGTCAAACATCATGATTACGGAAGTTTAAATAAGCATTTTATTTCATATTTAATTTTCTTTATTTTACATTTAATTGCACTTCTAATTATCGCACTTTTAATTATCGTACTTTTATTTATTGTCATTGTATTTAATTTCACTTTTAATTATCGTACTTTTTAATTATCGCAATTTTATTTTATCGCACTTTTATTTATCGCAATTTCATTATCGTTATTTACTTTACGCTTTAAATTAATTTATATTTATTTTTATTATTTTACATTAGGTTTTAACTGCGACTAAAGTTTTAAAATCGACAAACCGGTCATTAAACGGTAAAAACCCCCTTTATAATAATAATATTACTTATATATTTTTGTATTTTTATAAATTAAAACTAATATAGCGTTAAGCTTTGTTTAAAGATTTTTCCCTGTGGAACGAACCGGACTTACTAAAAACTACACTACTGTACGATTAGGTACACTGCCTATAAGTGTTGTAGCAAGGTTTAAGTATATCCATTCTATAAATAAATAAATATTTTGTGTAAAATTGTATCATATTTAATAGTTTTCCAAGTAAAATTTAATAGTATTTTATACCCCTTAGCTTTAACATCAGGTGTGTTTGAAGATCATGAGGGCGGTGGTTCGTTGATTGTAAGGATGATGCGAAGCGAGGTGTATATAAAATAGTTATTATTTTACTAGGAAAAACTATTAAATACGATACAATTTTACACAGGATATTTATTTATTTATAGAATGGATATACTTAAACCTTGCTACAACACTTATAGGCAGTGTACCTAATCGTACAGTAGTGTAGTTTTTAGTAAGTCCGGTTCGTTCCACAGGGAAATCTTTAAACAAAGCTCAACGCTATATTAGTTAACTTTTATAAAAATACAAATATATATATAGGTAATATTATTATTATAAAGGGGGGTTTTTACCGTTTAATGACCGGTTTGTCGATTTTAAAACTTTAGTCGCAGTTAAAACCTAATGTAAAATATAAAATAAATACAAGACTTTAAATTAAAGCGTAAAGTAAATAACGATAATGAAATTGCGAATAATAAAAATGCGATAAAATTAAATTGCGATAATTAAAAAGTACGATAATTAAAAGTGCGATAAAATAAAATAAATAAAAGTGCGATAATTAGAAGTGCAATTAAATATAAAATAAAGGAAATTAAATATGAAATAAAAGAATTATGCTTATTTAAACTTCCGTAATCATGATGTTTGACGTGTTGATTTTAGTTTTATGCCCATGGGTTAATTGTCCTTTGTCCTGGATTATTCAATATGTCCGTCTGGTTTTTGTCCATAACAGTCCATCAGTCATAAATATAAATTGCAAGTGTCCTTGTCAAATTATTATTATACCCGAAGATAAATATTCCAACTAATTGGGGATTCGAATTGTAACAAGGTTTTAATACTTTGTTTAATGAATACACCAGGTTATCGACTGCGTGTAAACCAAGGTTTTACTACTTTGTTAACAATTACACCAATTACCCTTGAATGTAATTTCACCCCTGTTTTAATTATTCTAGTGGCTATTAATCCATTCCCGTGTCCGGTTAAATGAACGATTATTCGTACATATAAATACCCCACCCATCGTGTCCGATCGAGTGTATATGGTAATTTATAGGGACGCCCAATTGTAAATCTTTATATTAACATTAACAAACTTTCATTTAGTTAAACAAATATAAAGCCCATTAATAGCCCATAGTCTAGTTTCCACAAGTGTCGTTCTTTTGTCCAAACCCCAATTATGGTACAAAGCCCAATTACCCAATTTTAATAATTAGCCTAACATCATGATTACTTCGTTTTAAACAAGCATAATAATAACTTAGCTACGAGACATTAATATAAAAAGGTTGAACATAACTTACAATGATTAAAAATAGCGTAGCGTTACACGGGCAGAATTTCGACTTACACCCTTACAACATTCGCTAACATACCCTTATTATTAGAATTATAATTAAAATTAAAATATAAATTATAAATATAAATATATATTACTTCGTATGAATGAGAAGAAAAAATGATGATAATTTTGATCAGAATTCGGGTTGATTTATAGCCAGACTTGATTTTTGGGGCTCCGCGACTCGCGGCCAAATACCCTTAAAACTCCGCGAGTCGCGGAGAGGTATTTACAGTTTACACCCTTGGAGTTTCCTGCTGCCGACGGTTTTAAATATATATATATAATATATATATAATTAATATAATTAATTATATATTATATTATATTTATATATATAGTTAACTTGTAATTTTTAGTCCGTTGCGTCGAGCGTTAAGAATTGACTCTGGTCCCGGTTCCGGATTTTCGAACGTCCTCGCGTACAATTTAATATCTTGTACTTTGCGTTTTGAATCTTGTACTCTTGTGATTTTGAGACGTTTCTTATCAATAATTGGAACCTTTTTGATTGTCTTTTGTTCTTTTGAGCTTTTTGGTCGTTTGCGTCTTCAAATCGTCGAATCTGTCTTTTGTCTTCACCTTTTATTATTTAAACGAATATCACTTGTAAATAGAACAATTGCAACTAAAAGCTTGTCTTTCTTGAGGAATAATGCTATGAAATATATGTTCGTTTTTAGCATTATCAAATATTCCCACACTTGAGCGTTGCTTGTCCTCAAGCAATATTGTCTTGAAATACTAGAATCACTTCTTTATTCTTCACACTTTGTACATCAGTGATTTCTATACGGCGGTATAAACAATGGTAGTAACGATATGGTTTACAGTCCCACATGACTATAAAAATTTAGATCCATTAAGGAAATTGGATCTTTATGAAAACATTTGATCTTTTGAAAATTAAATCTAGTTTTTTTTTTTTTTTTTTTTTTTTACCCTAGATAAGTTTTCCGGAATAACCCTTTACCGGTGTTTGCAAAATATTTTTGTGGGTTTGGTGGGTTTCAGATTTGAAAATTTTAGCTCAAAACTTGCGGTTTTGTGTCACCCACTTGCTAACCTTGTATTTGGAAAGCAACACGTCCAGTTTACTTGTTCCGTGTATTACCTTTCGGCAAACTACCGTCCGGTTGTAAAGGAAAGCGTTGAACAAGCAACTGTTTAAGGCAATGTCCCGTGACATGCTTTTGATTATGGTCTATAACGTGTCGGACGCAATTACTATCCTTGGTAGGAGCAATAGTAAAGCTCACCCTTATAATTTGTCGGTCTGGCACAAGGTCCTGTCTTTGACCATGTTATGCAACCACCGTTCTTACGGTTGACACCCGATTTAGTTCAGGTGACCTAATGAATTCCAGGTGAATTCCTAGGATTTTACGTTCAATGGTAATGAACGCATTGAAAATAGGGTTTTCAGAAAACAAATCGGTTTATAATTTTGATCAAAATATTTTCTCGTTCAAGCTCGAGTTTAGATATCATTGAATTCCATGAGTTTGTAATTCTCAATCTTTTAGGTCAATCTCTAGGATTGAGTAATATCAGTCTTAAAAGCTGATTTTTAATCTTTAAGGAGATTATCCTTTCTGGGGATCTGATTCATTAGTCTTATCCAGCTAATTTGCACGGTGCCTCCCCATTGTACGAGATAAATCCTTCTCATGGTTAGGATAAATCTGACCACTTGGCGACCCTGTTTGATGCTGAGGTCCGTGGATTTCCTGCTGATTTTAGTGATGACTTTTCTAGATTTTTCGTCAACCTACAGCTGGTCTGGACGACAACTTCATGACCTAAATCAAGAAGCGCGTGTCTTTTTCGGAAGACTTTACTTCCTTTTAATGATGGAATTGATTCATCGTGTAGATCCATCTCTTCTTTTCTTTCATCGGGTAAAACAGTTTAGTTTAGTCCAAAGCAAAAGTATTTTCAGTTATTTGTTACAAATATATGTGACATATGTTTAAAATAACTTGGTAAATTTTCCCACACTTGGCTTTTTATTTTTCTTTTTATCGTCCTCTATTCCATTTTAAATGAATTTTGACGTTTTAGTTTGTTTCTCAATTTATGTCCTTTTTGAGGTAACAATAATTTCGGTGTTAAAACCTAGTTTTATCGTTCATAAATATGTATAAACATGATTTTGAATTCATTTAATTGAAAATTTTGAAAAATTTTACTAGAATTGGGTAGTCAGTATATAAGACCAGGGCTGTTCTTTATTATCAGAGAGCACTAGATTCTAATACAACTACTGCTTTACTAGTATTTTTAATGGTAACCAAGTGTTTAATATAAAAATTTTAAAATCCGAAAGAATTTAATCCCTTCCCACACTTAAGATCTTGCAATGCCCTCATTTGCAAGAAATCAGTAACAATTTAAATTATTGAGGGTGATTTGTGTGAAAATGATTAAATTTTTACCAAAGTTTCCAAATATATTGGCGTTTGTTTGCTGAATGATAAATGGTGCACGTCATTTGTTCATTCCGTCTTGTTGTTATTTCACATACATTTTGCATCATTGTCGTCAAAATTACTTGCTTTTGCTGAACTTAATGCCAGTCTTTGAAAATGCGTTGTTTTACCCTGTTGTGTACATAAGATAAACTGCAAACATATATACATATTTTTGAAGTTTGGTATATTACCCCACATTCAAAAATTATTAAAATCTAAGAATAAAAGTTAGATAATTATAAAAATGATTACAATATTAACAAAAGTATTAAACATATCAATAATTACAAATTACAAAATAATAAAACAAAATAAGTAAACTAAGGATGATATTGGTACCAATAGGGGTTCCACGCATAACCATAAGTGCTATAGAATGCTTCGGCAGGGTCATACGTAGGATATGGTGGCTGCATCTCTATCGACCAAGGAGGGAAGACGGGTTTCGGAGTAGGAATATAGTTTCTACCTATATGTTGGCAATGCGCTATGATCTGGTTCTGATGAACTTGCCAATCTTCAAATGCTCTCTGTCTAGCATTTTCGTATTCCTGAGAAGCTATAAACCTATGCATTTCTTGCATCTCATTCCCCCCTCCTACATTACCTTGTTCCTGGTTTCTCTCTACCTGTGGATGTCTACCATTGTATCGTACTGCGGCGTTATTTCGCCGCTTCAAAACTTTCGCACCATGGTACACATTTAAACCTATAGTGTCGCGGGGTTCCGGCTCTTCTACTAATAATCCCCCCCGACTTATATCCACACCGAGATATTCACCAATCAAAGTAATAAAAATACCACCTCCTATTATGCTATGTGGACGCATCCCTCGAACCATAGCTGATAAATAATAACCCACACAATATGGTATACTTACAGCGCTGTGTGGGTCTCGAATACACATATGGTAAAACAAATCTTGTTCATTTACCTTTTCTTTGTTTTTACCCCTTTGTGTAATCGAATTAGCTAAAAACCTATGTATTACTCTTAATTCGGCTCTATCTATATCCAAATAAGAGTAGTTTCCCCCTTTGAAACGGTGGTGGCTTGTCATTTGACTCCACACACCGTGTGTATCAAAATTCTCATCTATTTTCCTACCGTTTAGTATCAATCCTCTACAATCGGCAGACGCTAATTCCTCAGGCGTATATATACGTAAAGCCTGAGCCATGTCCAGTAAAGACATGTGGCGCATCGAACCGCCTAACAAAAATCTAATAAAAGAACGATCGGTTAAACTAGCTACCCGATCATTCAACTCTATACTACATAACAACTCTTCACACCATACTTTATATACAGGTCTGCGTATGGTGAATAAACATATCCAGTCATTAAAATAAGAATTACCATACCTCTGTACCAGTAATTCCCTAATTGGCCCGGCCAATTCTACAGCTTCCAAGGGTCCCCATTCTATGACCCTCGGTACCTCAACAACCTTGGAATGAAGAGTATGCAAACCCCGTTGATATTTTGGATAATCTATCCAAAGTCTGTCAAATCTCAGGTTCGGGTGCAACTGTTCCAAGTGCATATCTGAAAAGGTCATGACTGGATGAGGTACATCCTGCTTGTAGTAGTTATCTACCTCCTGTTGTTCCAAGTTCTCAGCAGGAGCATGACGGGCTTGGGATGAAGATTCACCCCTTTCATTCTGCAAAACACATCAAACACAAATTTTGTGCATCCAAATATGCATTAGTGTCAGCAAAATCATCAATCAAAATAATTACAATGACATTATCAATTTATATCAAACTTAAGCTCATTTTCACATTTTTATCAAATCTACACTTTTTCAAATAAGCATATACGAAAATTTTCGCCAAGTTCATAAACATTCAACTCAAATAACATGTCAAAATAATCATTACTAGCAAATAAACAAGTCTCAAATGGCATTATCTTTCAAAAATCAAGTTCATGAATTTTGGACTTGAAAAAGTCCACTTTAATTCTCAAAATCATGTTTAGGCTCAAAGTTTGGATCATTTAACTACCTAGACATGTTACACTACTCAATTTAGCAACAATTCATGACAAAAATCGGCCATAACCTGTTTATATCAAAAAGCCCCAAATTGCTCAAGAACACAAACCCTAGATTATTCAAAATTTGAAGTTTAAGGCTTCTAATCATGTTAATCAGCATCAATCTAGGTTATACAAGCATAATACATAAACAATTTAAGTCTAATTACACTAAAAAGCATCAAAATCAAATTGGGGAAAAATAGCTCAAGAACACTAAAATTCGAATTAAATGGTGTTTAGGTGTAGAAATTTACCGTTTTTCTTGAGTAGTTCTTAGATATCATCCTTCTCAACATGATTTTAGCAAAAAATTTGGTGATTAACGGTTAAAAATTGAGATTTTTGGGGGTGATTTTCGGGTTTTTTCGAGCTCTTCTTCGCAGTATTTTTCTGTGTTTTGTGTGTGTGGGAGTGACTGATCGTTTCAGCTGTTTTATTTTTTTTCTGTAATTTGGTCCCTCCGCGAGTCGCGGAGGTTTGCACTGCAAACTCCGCGAGTCGCGGAGTTTACCCTTTTTTTTTTTTTTTTTTTTTTTTTATAATCTTTAACTTATAAAACAATTAAGAAATTAATTTTAAAATTTTGTTTCCCTTGTTATTTAGGACGAGGTCGTTTCGGATCGATGTCCTAGTCCGTCCTTCGACAAAATTTTAAAATTTGTCTTTTTGTAGCGATTGTTTTAAAAGCTAAGATTTTTGGGTTTTTTAATGTTTTTGGCATACTTTAAATCAATAAGATTAAAAATAATGATAATAAAAGTTCTCGTCCCTCCCTCGGGTAAAGCAATTTCGGTTCAAAGACCTAGTCTTCAACTTACGACGAATTTTAAAAATCATATTCTTAACTTAATGAGATAAAGTAAATTTTTGTTTTTAAATTCACACAACTTAAATATAAAATTCAAAATTAAAATTAAAAATTCACACCAAACTCAAAATTTAAAATGCATAAAATTAAAATTTCATATTTTAAAAATTAAAAATTCACACCAAACTTAATTTAAAAATTCATAAATTCATACCAAACTTATATTAATTTTTCAAATATTTACAATTTTAAAAATATTGTTTTTACAAAGTTTACAATATTAATTTAAGATTTAAATATTAAGATTAAAAATATGGTAAAAAAAAATCTTTTTGTCTTTTTATCCCACTTTAATCAGTCAAATATTATCAAAAATATGCGCCCCTCTTTTCGGTAAAGTAATTTCGGTTCCAAGACCTAATTTAACTCATGACGAATTTTTGAAATATTTTGGGTTGATTGATTAAAGATATTTATACCTTAAGAATAAACGTTAAATTTCGCAGTGATGTAATAAATTTTTGAAGGATATCAATAATTTCGGTCGCCAAACCTAATTTTATTTAATACCAATTTAATACTTTTTAGCGAACAAATTAGCGTTTATTATCAAAAGGTTAAAAATAAAAATAAAAATAAAAACTGTACAGACATACCTGTGAAATAGATTTCTTAGTTATATGATCTATTATATTCATAAGATAGTCGGTTTAATTGGTTTTCCATGGCTGCATAGGCGTAACCTCGAGCATTCATTGTCTTTTCTTCTAAACATATGAACGGTCCGTCTCTGCATAAAGTAACAAATTCGGTATTTGAATAGGTTTGATTATTTGAACATTTACCTCCATGTGACCATTTTCCGCATTTGTGACATTTTTCTAGGTGTCGTGCTCTTCTTTTCGCTGCGGATTTTGATTTTCCTTTACCAAATTGTAACTTATTATCTTCGCATCTGGATCCTTTTCTAACTCCGTCCATTCTTTCTCTGATTACTGATACTAATTCACTCGGGAGTATGTCATTATTTCTTTTAGTGATCAAAGCGTGTAGCATTAGACCATGGTTTAATTCACAGGCAGTCTTCATTACGTAAAAACCTAAAAAAAATAAAAATTCAGAATGGGGGGAGAAGACTAGTTCTTTAGGGTCTGCTAGGGAAAGACCATACGTGTTCCATTTTCGAGAACTACATGAAAACAGACAATCTAACTCTAACAGAAATACATATTATCTTTTAAAGACTTGATTCTCCCCACACTTAGTTAGCTGTGGTGTCGAAATTGTGATTAACTTCGTTGTCGACTTCCATCGGACCCTGTATGTAATGTTTAACTCTGTGACCATTAACTTTAAATTCAATCCCATTTGAATTTATCAATTCTATCGTTCCGTATGGGAAAACTCTTTTTACTATGAATGGTCCAGACCATCTTGATTTCAATTTTCCAGGAAATAGCTTGAATCGTGAATTGAAAAGAAGAACTCTGTCTCCTTCTTTGAATTCTTTTGAACTTCTGATTCTTTTATCATGCCATTTCTTCGTTCTTTCTTTATAGATTAACGAATTATCGTATGCTTCATGTCTTAATTCTTCTAATTCGTTTAGTTGACTTAATCGTAGACGTCCGGCTTCATGTAAATCAAGATTACATGTCTTCAAAGCCCAAAATGCTTTGTGTTCAATTTCTACTGGAAGATGACATGCTTTTCCATACACAAGTCTAAAAGGTGTGGTTCCAATTGGAGTTTTGTAGGCTGTTCTAAAAGCCCAGAGTGCATCCTCCAATTTAATGGACCATTCCTTTGGATTTGATCCTACGGTTTTCTCAAGAATACGTTTTAAAGCTCGGTTTGTATTTTCAACTTGTCCACTTGTTTGTGGATGATATGCGGTGGAGATTTTATGAGTTACTCCATATCTTTTAAGAACTTTCTCAAGTTGATTATTACAGAAATGAGTACCCCGATCACTTATTAAAGCTTTCGGTGTTCCAAACCTTGCAAAAAGACGTTTCAAAAAGTTGACTACAACTCGTGCATCGTTAGTTGGGAGAGCTTGTGCTTCCGCCCATTTAGATACATAATCAATGGCTACGAGTATATATAGATTATTATGAGATTTTGGAAATGGACCCATAAAGTCAATACCCCAAATGTCAAATACTTCACATACTTGGATGACATTTTGTGGCATTTCATCACGTTGACTTATTTTTCCGGCCCTTTGACATGCATCACAAGATTTGCAAAGAAGGTGTGCGTCTTTGTAAATTGTAGGCCAATAGAATCCAGCTTCATAAACTTTTCTTGCTGTTAGTTGAGGCCCATAATGCCCTCCTGTTGGTCCTGTGTGACAATGGTTTAAAATTTTACTAGCTTCATCTCCAAATACACATCGGCGTATTATTCCATCGGGACAACTTTTAAACAGATGTGGATCTTCCCAGAAATAGTGTTTTATATCACTGAAGAATTTCTTTCGTCTTTGGTACGATAATCCTTTTTCAAGGAATCCACAAACTAAGTAGTTTGCATAATCTGCAAACCATGGGATTTCTTTATAATCTATCTTCAATAGATATTCATCAGGAAAGTTGTCTTGTATGGCCGATTCATTCAGAACTTCTAATTCGGGATTTTCAAGACGAGAAAGATGATCAGCGGCGAGATTTTCTGCTCCTTTTTTATCTCGGATTTCAATATCAAACTCTTGTAAGAGTAAGATCCAACGGATTAATCTTGGTTTAGCATCTTGTTTTGAAAATAGGTATCTAAGAGCAGAATGGTCGGTATAGACCACCGTTTTTGCTAGAACGAGATATGATCGAAATTTGTCAAAAGCAAAGACAATAGCAAGGAGTTCTTTTTCAGTAGTTGTATAGTTCGTTTGTGCTCCTTGTAATGTCTTACTAGCATAATATATAGGTTGAAATCGTTTTTCAATCCTTTGTCCTAAAACGGCTCCCATTGCAAAATCACTTGCATCGCACATTAGTTCAAATGGTAGATTCCAATTTGGTGTTATCATGATCGGTGCATTAGTGAGTTTTTCTTTAAGAATATTAAAAGATTTGATACATTCATCTGAAAAGATGAATGGTGCATCCTTTTCTAAGAGTTTATTCATAGGAGTGGCAATTTTAGAAAAATCTTTTATAAAACGTCGGTAAAAACCGGCATGCCCTAGAAAACTCCTAACTCCTCTAACATTTGTGGGATGTGGAAGTTTAGCAATTACATCTACTTTAGCTCTATCCACTTCAATTCCTTCTTTTGAAATTTTATGTCCAAGAACGATGCCTTCTTTAACCATGAAATGGCATTTCTCCCAATTAAGTACTAGATTTGATTTTTCGCATCTAATTAGCATTCGTTCCAGATTAACTAGACATGATTTAAATGTATCACCGAAGACTGAAAAGTCATCCATGAATACTTCCATGCATTCTTCTATCATGTCGTGAAAAATCGCCATCATACACCTTTGAAAGGTTGCAGGGGCGTTACAAAGTCCAAATGGCATGCGTTTGTAAGCAAAAGTACCATAAGGGCACGTGAATGTGGTTTTCTCTTGATCTTCGGGTGCTATTGGAATTTGAAAATATCCGGAAAATCCATCTAGAAAACAATAGTAACTATTTCCGGCTAATCTTTCCAACATTTGATCTATGAAAGGTAAGGGAAAGTGATCTTTTCTGGTGGCGTCATTTAATTTTCTATAATCAATACACACACGCCATCCTGTTACAGTCCTAGTAGGAATAAGCTCATTTTTCTCATTTGTAATGACAGTCATACCACCCTTCTTAGGTACGCATTGAACTGGACTTACCCATGGACTATCAGAAATTGGATATATCAAACCTGCATCTAGCAGCTTAATAATCTCTTTCTTAACTACATCTTGCATATTAGGATTTAGTCTTCGTTGGCGTTGCACATACGTTTTATGACCTTCTTCCATAAGGATTTTATGTGTGCAATACGAAGGACTTATTCCTTTAATATCATGAATCTTCCATGCAATGGCTGGTTTATGAGCTTTCAACACAGAAATGAGTTGTGATTTCTCATTTTCAGTAAGAGAAGACGATATTATTACAGGTAATTCAGATTCACCATGTAAATAAGCGTATTCCAAATGGTTTGGAAGTGGCTTTAACTCTAATTTCGGAGGTTCTTCTATCGATGATTTATATCGATATCTGTCTTCTTCTTTTAGCATTTGAATTTCTTCTGTTGTTGGTTCATATCCATTAGCTATAAGTGTAGCTAACATTTCGGCTTCATCAATTGGTTCATTACCTTCTCCTAAAGAACATTCTCCTGTTCCTTGTAATTCTGGAAATTCTTCTAATAATTCTGCATGTGCATCTATAGTTTGAATATAATAACATGTATCATCTGCAGATTGTGGTTGTTGCATTGCTCTATCAACTGAAAAGGTAACACTCTCATCCTCTATACTTAGGGTCAGTTTCTTACCGAACACGTCTATCATTGCTTTAGCCGTGTTTAAGAATGGTCTTCCTAATATGAGAGGAACTTGAGAATCTTCTTCCATGTCCAAAACAACAAAATCTACTGGAAATACTAAAGTACCAACTTTAACTAGCATGTTCTCCATTATCCCTCTAGGATATTTTATTGATCTATCGGCTAGTTGTATGCTTATTCTGGTTGGTTTTAATTCTCCAAGGTCTAGTTTAGCGTATAGTGAATACGGCATTAGATTTATACTAGCACCTAAATCAGCCAATGCTTCTATTGAACTAAGACTACCCAGAAAACATGGAATTGTGAAACTTCCTGGATCAGATAGTTTTTCTGGTATCTTATTCAACAGCACTGCTGAACAATTAGCATTCATAGTAACAGCCGAGAGTTCTTCCATTTTCTTTCTATTCGTGATTAGATCTTTCAAGAATTTAGCATATCTTGGCATTCCTGAAATCACATCAATGAAAGGAAGATTTACATTTATCTGTTTAAACATATCCAAGAATTTGGATTGCTCGGCTTCAAGTTTTTCTTTCTTCATTTTACTCGGGTAAGGAAGTGGTGGTTGGTATGGTTTAACATAAGGTTTATCCTTAACTGTGTTATCTTCATTAACCTTTTCAACTACCGGTTCTTTTTCCTTATCTTGATCAGGTTGTGGTTCTTGTGGAGTAGGAATAGTTTCATCAGAAGTTACAGGTATTTCAGGTGGTTTAAGTGTTGTACCACTTCTTGTGGTAATAGCTTTAGCTGTTTCATTCCGGGGGTTAGCGTTTGTATCACTAGGTAGACTTCCCGGTTTTCTTTCACCTATTAACCTTGCTAGGTTACTTACTTCTTGTTCCAGATTTTGAATAGAAGCTTGTTGATTTCTAAATGCTTGAGCATTTTGTTCATTAGTTTGTTTTTGAGATGTGAAAAACTGCGTTTGAGTTTCAACTAGCTTCGTCATCATATCTTCTAAATTCGGCTTTTTATCATCAGTTTGTTGTGGTGGTTTGTTCTGAAAATTCGGTCTTTGCTGATTATAAGTATTATTGGATACTTGTTGATTGCTAGGACCTTGTTGGTTGTTGTATGGAATATTTCGGTTATAATTCTGGTTTTGATTGTAAATCGGTCTTGGCGGTTGATAATTATTCTGATAATTATTTCCAGGCCTTTGGTTTATGTATGAAATATTCTCTCTTTGTTCCATTGTTAATTCAATACTGAGACAATCTTTTGTCAAATGTGGTCCTCCACACTGCTCACAACTAATTCGTATAGCATGAATATCTTTAGTCATCTTTTCCATTCGTCTCTCGAAAGCATCTATCTTTGCGGAAATGGAATCTAAGTCATGGCTAGAATCGGCTCTAGCTGCTTTAGATGATCTAATGATGTCTTTTTCTTGGTGCCACTCATGTGAGTGGGAAGCAGTGTTATCAATAATTTTGTAAGCATCAGTTTCGGTTTTCTTCATAATCGAACCACCAGCTGCTATATCTATGTCTTTCCTTGTAGTGATGTCGCATCCTTGGTAGAATATTTGTACTATTTGACAGGTGTCTAAACCATGTTGCGGACATCCTCTTAACAACTTTCCATATCTTGTCCACGCCTCATATAGAGTTTCATTTGGCTTTTGTGTGAACGTAACAATTTCTGCTTGAAGTCTTACGGCTTTAGATGCAGGAAAGAATTGTTTAAGAAATTTATCAATTAAAACGTCCCATGTATCGATCGCCCCTTCAGGTAACGATTCCAACCAATCTTTGGCTTCTCCCTTTAAAGTCCAGGGAAATAACATGAGATATATCTGTTCATCCTCCACTTCTCGGATTTTAAATAGTGTGCAGATCCTATTAAAGGTACGTAGATGTTCATTTGGATCTTCCTTCGGCGCACCGCTAAATTGGCATTGATTAGTCACCATGTGTAAAATTTGTCCTTTGATTTCATAATCTGGCGCATTAATGTCTGGATGAGTAATTGCGTGACCTTGGCCAGTGCGTTTAGCTCTCATTCGGTCTTCCATACTTAAAGGTTCCAGATTCTCCATAATTGAATTTGTTGAATCGGTATCACTAGATGGTTCTGATTTAATAGTTCGTTCCTCAACAATCTCTGTTTGAATGATTGGTGGTTCCGGAGGAAAGTTTAATGGTTCAGGATCTACGAACCGTTCCTGAATATTTTCCGGATTCTCAATTGTGAGGTTTGTTTCAAAAACTGGATTATCGGAAATTTGAACTGAAGTACTTGGTCGACTGGATGACGATTCTAAAGAAAAATCAACGGCGGTTATATTTGTTAAACGATGTCTTGATCGAGTTACAGGTGGTGAACGTACAAAAGGTGATGAACGTCTTGCTCGGTGCATTCACAGAATATCCTATTAGTTTTTTAAAAAGGAAAGAAAAATTATAATAAGTTATCCAATCAATAGACTTTTCTGATTTTGCCCACGTTTCGAATAGCCAAAAGATGCAGCAGAGGGGCAGGATTCGTTTGGTCTCAATATAATTGAGGACTGTTTGGCTCCAATAACCCGGTCCACGTACAAATCCAACTATTACTACGAACCAGAAAATTTTGATGTCTATCAATTTAACCACTTAAAATAAATTTTCGTAATTTTAAGAAATTTAGATAAGAAGTAGAATAAAAATCTATGTCCTAAAACTAGAATGGCGAGAAATAAGAGAGAAAAAGAGTTCGTCGAAAAAGGTCGAAAAAGAAAAAAAAATGGTTGAAAAATAAAAGGTGACGGAAAAATAAAAGAAACTTATAAAAACTTAAAAATACTTAACTAATTTAACCTTATTACTACAACTAACTTAAAATTATAATCGCAAATTGAAATTACTAATTGGAATGATAATTGATACATAGTAAAAGGTCTAAAAATATTAAAGCTTACAAGAAAAACTAAGTCCCAAATGGAAATAACTTAAAAAGAAACTAAAACTTAAAAAGGCGTCGCAAAATTCTAAAGCACCTAAATCTTAGTCTAAAGAAAAAGCACTTAAGGAATTCTACGGCAAAGCCTAAAAATCTAGGAGTAAAAATAACTATAGCTAAAACTAAGTTTAAAATTAAATATGAGCTAAAAATACAAAAGTTACGCTACAACGATTAAAAAGGTACAAAATATAAAAATATACAAAAAATTGTAAAAAGTACAATTTTTATAAAAATATTATTTTATATTATTTATTTTACTAAACTATTAATTTTACAATTTAATAAAAACTTAATTAATACTAAATACATAAATATAAAGTAAAAAGTAAAAATAAAACTAAAATTAATAATAATAATAATATTTAGGTTTTAATAATAATAATAATTAAAAATAACCCGTGATTAGGGTTTTTGTCCGTGTGTCAGAGGGTCTCCGCGAGTCGCGGCAAATAAAGAGGAAAACCCCGCAAGTCGCGGGGTTCAGAATTTGAGCTGACAGGTTTCACTTTTTACGCGTTTTTCTTTATATATTTTTTTTTTTTTTTATTTTGTTTTCTGTTTTTTAAATAATTAAAAGATATTAAAATTAAAACTTATATTTTTATAAACTAAAATAAAAATAAAGAAACTTATAAAACTTAAATATTTAACAAAATCCTAAAAATACTAATATTTTTATTTTTCTTTTTATATTTTTCGAATTTTTAAAACGTAATTTTACAAAAAAAACGACTTTTAATAAAAGTAGATAAAAATCTTTTTTTTTTTTTTTTTATATTAGCGTTGTGCTTCCGGCTTTTAAGATATTCCCCGGCAGCGGCGCCAAAAATACTTGATGCGAAGCGAGGTGTATATAAAATAGTTATTATTTTACTAGGAAAAACTATTAAATACGATACAATTTTACACAGGATATTTATTTATTTATAGAATGGATATACTTAAACCTTGCTACAACACTTATAGGCAGTGTACCTAATCGTACAGTAGTGTAGTTTTTAGTAAGTCCGGTTCGTTCCACAGGGAAATCTTTAAACAAAGCTCAACGCTATATTAGTTAACTTTTATAAAAATACAAATATATATATAGGTAATATTATTATTATAAAGGGGGGTTTTTACCGTTTAATGACCGGTTTGTCGATTTTAAAACTTTAGTCGCAGTTAAAACCTAATGTAAAATATAAAATAAATACAAGACTTTAAATTAAAGCGTAAAGTAAATAACGATAATGAAATTGCGAATAATAAAAATGCGATAAAATTAAATTGCGATAATTAAAAAGTACGATAATTAAAAGTGCGATAAAATAAAATAAATAAAAGTGCGATAATTAGAAGTGCAATTAAATATAAAATAAAGGAAATTAAATATGAAATAAAAGAATTATGCTTATTTAAACTTCCGTAATCATGATGTTTGACGTGTTGATTTTAGTTTTATGCCCATGGGTTAATTGTCCTTTGTCCTGGATTATTCAATATGTCCGTCTGGTTTTTGTCCATAACAGTCCATCAGTCATAAATATAAATTGCAAGTGTCCTTGTCAAATTATTATTATACCCGAAGATAAATATTCCAACTAATTGGGGATTCGAATTGTAACAAGGTTTTAATACTTTGTTTAATGAATACACCAGGTTATCGACTGCGTGTAAACCAAGGTTTTACTACTTTGTTAACAATTACACCAATTACCCTTGAATGTAATTTCACCCCTGTTTTAATTATTCTAGTGGCTATTAATCCATTCCCGTGTCCGGTTAAATGAACGATTATTCGTACATATAAATACCCCGCCCATCGTGTCCGATCGAGTGTATATGGTAATTTATAGGGACGCCCAATTGTAAATCTTTATATTAACATTAACAAACTTTCATTTAGTTAAACAAATATAAAGCCCATTAATAGCCCATAGTCTAGTTTCCACAAGTGTCGTTCTTTTGTCCAAACCCCAATTATGGTACAAAGCCCAATTACCCAATTTTAATAATTAGCCTAACATCATGATTACTTCGTTTTAAACAAGCATAATAATAACTTAGCTACGAGACATTAATATAAAAAGGTTGAACATAACTTACAATGATTAAAAATAGCGTAGCGTTACACGGGCAGAATTTCGACTTACACCCTTACAACATTCGCTAACATACCCTTATTATTAGAATTATAATTAAAATTAAAATATAAATTATAAATATAAATATATATTACTTCGTATGAATGAGAAGAAAAAATGATGATAATTTTGATCAGAATTCGGGTTGATTTATAGCCAGACTTGATTTTTGGGGCTCCGCGACTCGCGGCCAAATACCCTTAAAACTCCGCGAGTCGCGGAGAGGTATTTACAGTTTACACCCTTGGAGTTTCCTGCTGCCGACGGTTTTAAATATATATATATAATATATATATAATTAATATAATTAATTATATATTATATTATATTTATATATATAGTTAACTTGTAATTTTTAGTCCGTTGCGTCGAGCGTTAAGAATTGACTCTGGTCCCGGTTCCGGATTTTCGAACGTCCTCGCGTACAATTTAATATCTTGTACTTTGCGTTTTGAATCTTGTACTCTTGTGATTTTGAGACGTTTCTTATCAATAATTGGAACCTTTTTGATTGTCTTTTGTTCTTTTGAGCTTTTTGGTCGTTTGCGTCTTCAAATCGTCGAATCTGTCTTTTGTCTTCACCTTTTATTATTTAAACGAATATCACTTGTAAATAGAACAATTGCAACTAAAAGCTTGTCTTTCTTGAGGAATAATGCTATGAAATATATGTTCGTTTTTAGCATTATCAAAGGACCTAATATGTGATGGAGATGGGGCGATAGTGGTGATATGAGAATGATACTAGACAAGAAAGAAAGAAACAAATAGGTAGTTTCAAGTAGGTTTCGTTTATATACTCGATGTTGGTGGTGTCTCGATGGTGGTTAAGAGTGTTCGATGGTGGTTTGTTTGGTATGGTGGAGGTCAATTATAGATGACTGTGAGTTTGGTTCGAAGGTGCTTATTCATCAACTAAAGGTGGTGATGAAGTTTGGTTTCGACAGGAAAATAAGAAAAAGAAGGAAGGTGATGGGTTCTATGGTGGCGATGGTTGTGATGGTTATGATGGTTATAATGGTGGTTGTATGGTGACTCGACAGAGAAAAATAGAAAGATGGTTACATTTGTGGGTTTGAAATGAAGGTGGTGATGGTTTAAATCTTCCAAGTATTATGTGTATATACACATATGTTTATAGAAAAGGTGATAACTTAAAATCAATAGAGAAAGATAGATTCGGTGGAGATTAATGTATGTGCATAACATATAAATACAGTAATTCAATCAACAATAGTGTTGGGAAATAAGATTGCAAGATTTGTGGTTTGTCAAAAACAAAAATAGTGACAATATTTCAATCATAAGACGTGTTTTATTAAAAAGAAAAATAGTTCAGCAGCCTCTTATTGTCTTCTCCTACCGACACATTTTCACGGAATAGTGTATCGTACTCCGTTGTCAGTTGGTGGCGAATAAAAGTGTTTAGAAAAATTTCATATTTTTAAATTAACTATATTTATTTATTTTGGTCATTATGGTATAAAATTCGGTCATTGATTATTAAATAAAAATTACATTAATTATTCACTCCCAATCTCAAGTAAAATATAAAAAGTTTTAAAATTTAATAAATAGTTCCTAAATACATTTTTACTAAGCCTATAATTTACAAAACTCATTTTTGAATTACCGTTTATTTTAAAATCACATAAGCTCCTTTTTAACTCGTTTACTAATTATCGAATGACAATTGAGCGTTACCGTCGTTATCTAAATAACTTCGAAATCACAAAATATATATTCTATATACTTTATTTATATATATATACTCATTAAATAATAATTATTATATATTATTATTATTTTTCAACATTGATTATAACAATTACAATATATAATATTTCTTTTTATACTATACATATATATATATATATTTAATTATATATTTAATTATATGCATATCTATATATTATATATTAAATTAATAATAGTAAATATACTGATATTATTTTATATATTTATTTCCAACAATTAAATCATATATTATTTCAAATAATATTTCAAATAAAATTATATATATATCTATTTACAAATTAGTTGTTCGTGAATCGTTCGGGAGTAGTCAAAGGTCAAATGATATTATGAATATAGTTTACAACTTTGTTACTCAACATTACTGACTTTACTCATCGTGTCGAAATCAAATACGAATTAAGTTTAAATTTGGTCGGAAATTTCTGGGTCGTCACATAAGGTTTCACCTTGGAAAGGTGTTGTTCTATTTGGTAAACGGGGAAACTAAATCCAAGGTACATTGGACCATTCAAGATAATAGATCGTGTCGGACCAGTAGCCTACCGACTGGAGCTACCTCAACAACTCGCCAATGTACATAATACCTTTCACGTCTCGAATCTGAAGAAGTGCTTAGCTAAAGAAGATCTCACTATTCCCTTAGACGAAATTAAAATCAATGAAAAACTACAATTCGTTGAAGAACCCGTCGAAATAATGGATCGTAAGGTTAAAAGACTCAAGCAAAAAAAAATACCGATCGTTAAGGTTCGATGGAATGCTCGTAGAGGACCCGAGTTCACCTGGGAGCACGAAGATCAGATGAAGCTGAAATACCAACACCTATTTCCAGAAGATGCGTCAACACCTCCAACTGCTTAAAATTTCGGGACGAAATTTATTTAACGGGTAGGTACTGTAGTGACCCGAACTTTTCCATGTTTATATATTAAATGAAATTGATATTTACATGATTAAATGTTTCCAACATGTTAAGCAATCAAACTTGTTAAGACTTGATTAATTGAAATGAGTTTATGTAGACAATTGACCACCCAAATTGACCGGCTATTCACGAACATTAAAACTTATAAAAATTACATGATATATATATATATATATATATATATATATATATATATATATATATATATATATATATATATATATATATATATATATATATATATATATATATATATATATATATATATATATATAACATGAGATTATGATAAGTAAGTATCTCACTAAGTATATTAACAATGAGTTATATACATAAAAATGAGACTATTGAATAAAGAAACTCGAAACGATATCTATAACGATTATCGTTATAACAACGTTTTAATTAAAATAAATACATATGTATTAAGATATGAACACACTATGTTTAACATGATAAAATAATAATTAATTATATCATTAAGTGTATTAATAATGAACTACACAAGTAAGATGAGACTACTAACTTAAGAATTTCGAAACAATATATATATATATATATATATATATATATATATATATATATATATATATATATATATATATATATGTAACGATTATCGTTGTAATAGTATTTTACACATATATATATGATATTAAGATATACTAATACACCATGTTAACATGTTAACATAACAATTTAACATCTCATTTAAATGTAATAACAATGGATCAATTACATTTAACAAGATCGTTAACTTACAGGTTTCAAAACAACACTTACATGTAACGACTAACGATGACTTAACGACTCAGTTAAATGTATATACATGTAGTGCATTAAGATGTATCAATACACTTTTGGGAGATTTCAAGACACATATCAAAACACTCATACTTATCAAAGTTGGTTACAATTACATTCTCATTCATTTTCATCAACAATTCTACTCGTATGCACCCGTATTCGTACTCGTACAATACACATCTTCTAGATGTATTTAATATTGGTATATACACTTCAATTATCAGCTCTTAGCAGCCCTTGTGAGTTACCAACACATGTAGGAACCATCATTTAACATCTAGCATGAAATATCTCACAAAATTACAAACTAATGGAGCCTATATGGAGATGTCAAGTTCACGTGAATGAGCACCATCACAAACACATTCACTTTAAAATTTTCTTGAATAAAATTACTCTCTCTCAAGTTTTCTCTCATTGTTCTAAGTTTTCTTCAGCCTTTCCTTCATAATCTAGCTCAATCTAGTTAACCTAGATCAGCATACAAAACAACTACTCAAGAACACACCAAGAACACTTTCAAGTTCGCAAGTCTACTTCCAAGCTTTCTAATCCATTCCAAGTAATCATCTAAGATTAAGAAAACTTTGTTACTTATAGTAGGTTATCTTTCTAATTCAAGGTAATACTCATATTCAAACTTTTATTCAATTTCTATAACTATAACAATCTTATTTCGAGTAGAAATCTTACTTGAACTTGTTTTCGTGTCATGATTCTACTTCAAGAACTTTCAAGCCATCCAAGAATCCTTTAAAGATAGATCAATTTTTGTCACTTCCAGTAAGTTTATCAACTAAACTTGAGGTAGTAATGATGTTCATAACATCATTCGATTCATATATATATATATATATGTATAACTATCTTATTCGAAGATTTAAACTTGTAATCACTAAAACATAGTTTAGTTAATTCTAAACTTGTTCGCAAACAAAGTTAATCCTTCTAACTTAACTTTTGAAATCAACTAAACACATGTTCTATATCTATATGATATGCTAACTTAATGATTTAAAACCTGGAAACACGAAGAACACCGTAAAACCGGACATACGCCGTCGTAGTGAAACCGGGGGCTGTTTTGGGATGGATAATTAAAAACTATGATAAAATTTGATTTAAAAGTTGTTCTTCTGGGAAAATAATTTTTCTTATGAACATGAAACTATATCCAAATATCATGGTTAAACTCAAAGTGGAATTATGTTTTCTAAAATGGTCATCTAGACGTCGTTCTTTCGACTGAAATGACTACCTCTTACAAAAATGACTTGTAACTTGAATTTCTGACGTTAAACTTATACTTTTTCTGTTCTGTTTCATAAATTTCAGTTCATTATTTAACCACAGCAACTTGATTCACTCAAAACGGATTTAAAACGAAGAAGTTATGGGTAAAACAAAATTGGATAAATTTGCTTGTTGTAGCTACGTAAAATTTGTAACAAATCTATACTAATAATAACTTAACTAACTTATATTGTATTATACATGTATTCTAACATATATTATGTAATCTTGATAGACCATAGACACGTGTACAATATTTTGACATATCATATCGACGTCATCTATATATATTATTTGGAACAACCATAGACACTCTATATGCGGTAATGATCGAGTTAGCTATACAGGGTTGAGGTTGATTCCAAAATAATATATATACTTTGAGTTGTGATCGAGCCTGAGACATGTATACACTGGGTCGTGGATTGATTCGAGAAATTATATTGATTTATTTCTGTACTACTAACTGTGGACAAATAATTGTGGACTACAACGTTGGACTGTCAACTTAACAAACTTAAATCGTTAAAAAGTAATAAAAAATGGTACGAATATATTTCGATCATACTTTGATATATATGTATATATTTGTTATAGGTTCATGAATCGACCAGTGGCCAAGTGTTATTTTTCCGACAAAGGAAAAATCTGTGAAAGTGAGTTATAGTCCCACTTTTAATATATCTTTTTGGGATGAGAATACATGCAGTTTATAAATGTTTTACAAAATAGGCACAAGTAATGGAAACTACATTCTATGTTGAATTGCTATACCGGATATCGCCCTTGTTGAACTTGGTAACCCATGAATTAGTGTTTATTATAATTGCCACTAATTGACGCGAATCCTAAAGGTAGATCTACAGGCTTTGACACGCTCCAGTCAGAGATTTTGAACTGCTTTAGTACTTCGATTTTTCTCTACAGACGAGTGGTTCTGTTTTGGGGATATTCTAGATGCATTTTGTTAATGTCGGTTACAAGGTGTTCAAGCATATGAATGATTTTTATACAGCTGGTTGTTTATGAGAAATGAAATATTGTGGCCTATTATTATGATTTGATAAATATATAGGTTAAACCTATAGCTCACCAACATTTTTGTTGACGTTTAAAGCATGTTTCTTCTCAGGTGATTATTAAGAGCTTCCGCTGTTGAATGCTAAATAAAGACAGGATTTGGAGTCCGCATGCTTGTATAATATTGTTTAAAACTGCATTCAAAGAACTTAAATCGTTGTGTATTATTATTGTAAACCATTGTGTAATGGTCGTAAGTAAACGCTATATTTTAGATTATCATTATTTGATAATCTTCGTAATGTTTTTAAACCTTTATCGATAAAATAAAGGTTATGGTTGTTTTAAAAATCAAATGCAGTCTTTGAAAAACGTTTCATATAGAGGTCAAAATCTCGCAACGAAATCAATTAACATGAAACGTTTATAATCAATATGAACGGGACATTTCAGTGAAGAGGGTGGATTTATGGTGAAATATCAGACAGAGCAATCGAGACAGATCATCGCATTTAACTAAAGAGGATTCTAATTTCCTTAATTACCGAAGAACCAAATCTTATTACGAAGATTTTCTCTAAATCCCTTGAACTCCGGAAATCAACCCTATCTACGTCAAAAGATATGACGAAACTTTACTTTTCTCATTTCACTCTTTTGTGATAGCTTCACTCGTACTCTTCACAAAATCAAATTGTTTTATCTATATTACTCAATAATGATAAAACTCTAATTTTCAGCTTGTATGTGTCATGAAAACATACTTATTGTCAGCCATGACAATCCCAATCAAATTTCGGGACGAAATTTCTTTAACGGGTAGGTACTGTGATGACCCGAAAATTTTTGATCAAATTTAAATTAGTCTTTATATAATTCCGACACGATAAGCAAAGTCTGTAATGTTGAGTCTCAAAAAGTTTTGGAACTATATTCATGTAATCAATTACCCTTTGATTGTGCTCGACAATTCACGAACATTTATGTGTATATAGATATATATATATATATATAATATATAGTTATATTAATTAAAAACGTTAACAAAGTATTAGATGTATAATACTTTACATGAACGTAATTGTTTCAATATATGTTTAATATATTTATCGACGGAATTAAAAGATAATATCAAATGATTGAATTATCAGATACATTGTGATATGATTACGGGTCTTTATTAAGAGGTCCATTGTGATTTAAGAAATCTGTTCTTTTTAACGGTATTCGGAATAAATGGTAAAGTAATTTACAAGTGAGAACAAAGTGTCACTTAACGAGAGTAGACAAAAGTTAGTGGAGATACTTGTTTGATTTCCAATACATAAGCTTTACTATATTTCACTCGTGACTTTTGTTAAGATAACAATTTAGTTTTCATATTATTTAACGTGAAAGTTGAAATGTCCCGTTCTTATTGATTAAAAACGTTCCATATTAATTGATTTCGTTGCGAGGTTTTGACCTCTATATGAGACGTTTTTCAAAGACTGCATTCATTTTTAAAACAAACCATAACCTTTATTTCATAAATAAAGGTTTAAAAAGCTTTACGTAGATTATCAAATAATGATAATCTAAAATATCCTGTTTACACATGACCATTACATAATGGTTTACAATACAAATATGTTACATCGAAATTAGTTTCTTAAATGCAGTTTTTACACAATATCATACAAACATGGACTCCAAATCTTGTCCTTATTTTAGTATGCAACAGCGGAAGATCTTAGTATTCACCTGAGAATAAACATGCTTTAAACGTCAACAAAAATGTTGGTGAGTTATAGGTTTAACCTATATATATCAAATCGTAACAATAGACCACAAGATTTCATATTTCAATACACATCCCATACATAGAGATAAAAATCATTCATATGGTGAACACCTGGTAACCGACATTAACAAGATGCATATATATAAGAATATCCCCATCATTCCGGGACACCCTTCGGATATGATATAAATTTCGAAGTACTAAAGCATCCGGTACTTTGGATGGGGTTTGTTAGGCCCAATAGATCTATCTTTAGGATTCGCGTCAATTAGGGTGTCTGTTCCCTAATTCTTAGATTACCAGACTTTATAAAAAGGGGCATATTCGATTTCGATAATTCAACCATAGAATGTAGTTTCACGTACGTGTGTCTATTTTGTAAATCATTTATAAAACCTGCATGTATTCTCATCCCAAAAATATTAGATTTTAAAAGTGGGACTATAACTCACTTTCACAGATTTTTACTTCGTCAAGAAGTAAGACTTGGCCACTGGTTGATTCACGAACCTATAACAATATATACATATATATCAAAGTATGTTCAAAATATATTTACAACACTTTTAATATATTTTGATGTTTTAAGTTTATTAAGTCAGCTGTCCTCGTTAGTAACCTACAACTAGTTGTCCACAGTTAGATGTACAGAAATAAATCGATAAATATTATCTTGAATCAATCCACGATCCAGTGTATACGTATCTCAGTATTGATCACAACTCAAACTATATATATATTTTGGAATCAACTTCAACCCTGTATAGCTAACTCCAACATTCACATATAGAGTGTCTATAGTTGTTCCGCAATATATATATATAGATGGGTCGACATGATAGGTCGAAACATTGTATACGTGTCTATGGTATCTCAAGATTACATAATATACAATATAAGTTGATTAGGTTATGGTTGGAATAGATTTATTACTAACTTTCACCTAGGTAAAATGAGTAGTTTTTATCAATCTTGTTTTACTAGCCATTTCTTCGTTTCTAATCCGTTTTGAGTGATTCCAGTGGCCACGGTTTCGTATTGAACTTAAATTTATGAATCTAAATAGAAAAAGTATAAGTTTATAGTCAGAAATACAAGTTACAAGTCATTTTTGAAAGAGGTAGTCATTTCCGTCGAAAGAACGACATCTTGATGACCATTTTGAAAAACATACTTTCACTTTGAGTTTAGCCATGATTTTTGGATATAGTTTCATGTTCATAAGAAAAATCATTTTTCCAGAAGTATAGCTTTTAAATCAAAGTTCTTCTTAGCTTTTAATTATCCCAACCAAAACAGCCCCCGGTTTTACTATGACGGCGTATATCCAGTTTTATGGTGTTTATCGTGTTTCCGGGTTTTAAATCATTAAGTTAGCATATCATATAGATATAGAACATGTGTTTAGTTAATTTTAAAAGTCTAGTTAGAAGGATTAACTTTATTTGCGAACAAGTTTAGAATTAACTAAACTATGTTCTAGTGATTACAAGTTTATAACGTTGAATAAGACAGATTTTTATGTATGAATCGAATGATGTTATGAACATCATTACTACCTCAAGTTCCTTGGATAAACCTACTAGAAATTAAAAAAATAAATCTAGCTTCAAAGGATCCTTGGATGGCTTGAAAGTTCTTGAAGCAGAATCATGACACGAAAACAATTTCAAGTAAGATTTCCACTCGAAATAAGATTGTTATAGTTATAGAAATTGAATTAAAGTTTGAATATGATTATTACCTTGTATTAGAAAGATAACCTACTGTAAGTAACAAAGGTTTCTTGATCTTGGATGATTACTTGGAATGGATTTAAAAACTTGGAAGTAAACTTGCAATCTTGGAAGTATTCTTGATTTTATGAAATTAGAAATTTTGGAATTTATGAAGAACACTTAGAACTTGAAGATAGAACTTGAGAGAGATCAATTAGATGAAGAAAATTGAAGAATGAAAGTGTTTGTAGGTGTTTTTGGTCGTTGGTGTATGGATTAGATATAAAGGATATGTAATTTTGTTTTCATGTAAATAAGTCATGAATGATTACTCATATTTTTTGTAATTTTATGAGATATTTCATGCTAGTTGCCAAATGATGGTTCCCACATGTGTTAGGTGACTCACATGAGCTGCTAATAGCTGATAATTGGAGTGTATATACCAATAGTACATACATCTAAAAGCTGTGTATTGTACGAGTACGAATACGGGTGCATACGAGTAGAATTGTTGATGAAACTGAACGAGGATGTAATTGTAAGCATTTTTGTTAAGTAGAAGTATTTTGATAAGTGTATTGAAGTCTTTCAAAAGTGTATGAATATATATTAAAACACTACATGTATATACATTTTAACTGAGTCGTTAAGTCATCGTTAGTCGTTACATGTAAATGTTGTTTTGAAACCTTTAGGTTAACGATCTTGTTGAATGTTGTTAACCCATTGTTTATTATAACAAATGAGATGTTAAATTATTATATTATCATGATATTATGATATATAATATATCTTAGTATGATATATATACAGTTAAATGCCGTTACAACGATAATCGTTACATATATGTCTCGTTTCGAAATCATTAAGTTAGTAGTCTTATTTTTACATATGTATTTCATTGTTAATACACTTAATAATATATTTACTTATCATTTAACATAATTAACCAAGTGTATCAATATCTTAGTATGATTCATATGTACCTAGTAAGACGTTGTTATAACGATAATCGTTATATATATCGTTTTCGAGTTTCTTAAATTAATAGTCTCATTTTTATGTATATAACTCATTGTTAAAATACCTAATGAGATACATACTTATAATAAAATCATGTTAACTATATATATAACCATATATATGTCATCATATAGTTTTTACAAGTTTTAACGTTCGTGAATCACCGGTCAACTTGGGTGGTCAATTGTCTATATGAAACCTATTTCAATTAATCAAGTCTTAACAAGTTTGATTGCTTAACATGTTGGAAACACTTAATCATATAAATAACAATTTTATTTAATATATATATAAACATGGAAAAGTTCGGGTCACTACAGTACCTACCCGTTAAATAAATTTCGTCCCGAAATTTTAAGAAGTTGGAGGTGTTGACTTATCTTCTGGAAATAAATGCGGGTATTTCTTCTTCATCTGATCTTCACGCTCCCAGGTGAACTCGGGTCCTCTACGAGCATTCCATCGAACCTTAACAATCGGTATCTTGTTTTGTTTAAGTCTCTTAACCTCACGATCCATTATTTCGACGGGTTCTTCAATGAATTGAAGTTTTTCATTGATTTGGATTTCGTCCAACGGAATAGTGAGATCTTCTTTAGCAAAACATTTCTTCAAATTTGAGACATGGAAAGTGTTATGTACAGCCGCGAGTTGTTGAGGTAGCTCCAGTTGGTAAGCTAATGGTCCGACACGATCTATAATCTTGAATTGTCCAATGTACCTTGGATTTAGTTTCCCCCGTTTACCAAATCGAACAACGCCTTTCCAAGGTGAAACCTTAAGCATGACCATTTCTCCAATTTCAAACTCTATATCTTTTCTTTTACTGTCCGCGTAGCTCTTTTGTCGACTCTGGGCGGTTTTCAATCTTTGTTGAATTTGGATGATTTTCTCGGTAGTTTCTTGTATTATCTCCGGCCCCGTAATCTGTCTATCCCCCACTTCACTCCAACAAATCGGAGACCTGCACTTTCTACCATAAAGTGCTTCAAACGG